>NW_006298628.1:5999866-6003342 GCF_000327345.1 Myotis davidii
CCCCCCCCCCACACACACACCAGAGTTGACAATTAAAAAATACTCACAATTTGCCTCTTGCAGCTCTAATCTCAGAAATTAATTCCCCTTTGATCAGGATCCATGGTCATGTCATCAGGAAAACCTGTTAAAATTATTAGGAAAAGCTATTAAAAGTATACTTCGTCTAATTATGTGGTGGTATAAATTATGTTTATTATGAACTCCAGACTGCTTTCATTCTATTTTTTTCAATATCATAATTGAATACAACCAAAGTAACTGTATTGGATCAAAATACTATGTCACATATAAGGGGATTTTTTTAAGTGCAAGCAGCCTTCAAGTCATATTCATTGCCAGAGTTGGTAGGAAATACCACACTACTGGGTCTTCCTAGCTCATTTCTTACCTATCTGTATAATCCCAATAGGTACGTACTATGCTGAAATCTGCGCCCTTGTACTTCTTGAGTCCTTTACACATGAAGAATTCCAGGAATGGGAATTCCAGTGATTGGACTTCTGGAGTAGAAAGCATTGGGGGTACCGGAGCAAGAGAGCCTGACAGGCAAAGATTGGTTACATGCCAAGTAGACATGTCCAGGTCAGGAAGTGATATGTGATGAGCTGCTTTTCAGAGAAATCAAGGCTATAACATCCCTGATGATTCCAACAGCCCTCAATAAATCAGACCCAACTTAGTAAAGGAAAGAGAATCATGAGAGAGAAGAATGAATCACAAAAGAGAATCACATCATGCAAGAGAAGAATAAATAACATAGCTTAATGACTTCAACGGGGGAGAATTTATACTCATCTAGCACAAACAACCTGCTAGTATGGCGAACAGACGTGGCTTCATTTAATGAAATAACACATGCGGTAGAAAGTTTGCAGGACTCTTAGAAATGCAGTTTTTGTCCTAATACATCCCTCCACCTCAGTCCTGTTGAATCACCATTGCCCTCTTTTCTCTATTATTCCCAGGCCATGTAGCATGAACATCACTGGCCCAAATGGAGGGTGTTGTACAGAGTCAACCTTTCCAAAACGCCACCTGTAATTTGGTCTTGGGCCTCATTGCTTCCAGTATCCACCCCTGCTCAGGGTGGAGTTCTATATCACTCCCCCCTTTTCTTACAGTCCTCTCTGATCCCCATTTTGGATAATGTTTCCTTTTTTTTGATGTGTGCTTGGTAGCTTTCATTTCTTCAGGAATTCTTCACAGTCTATAAAACCAATTCTCTTTCTATTTTTTCCCCCCACACTCATTATACCTTTGTTTTTTCATCTTTTCAAACCTCTGAGGGTCAACCAATTCTCTTTCTATTCCCCCCCCACCCCACACACTCATTACACCTTTGTTTTTTCATCTTTTCAAACCTCTGAGGATTTGGAGTGAGAGGGAAGAGTGTATTCATTTATCTTGAACGAGAGTCTTCCATTTAAGATCGAGATGGCAAATAACAAGGAAGCTGAGAATCAGACTCTTTCCACTCTCCCCTACCTATTTGCACAAGACGCACCAAAGAAAGAATGGCATGTTGTTTTACACAAGGACTTTACTGAACAATTGGGGTAACCAAGTAGGCAGCATGGGGCTCCATTGTCCTTCTGTGCAAGCACAACCTGGAGTGAGCGTGAGAAGAGCTCTTCAAGTCATCTCAGGACGGGGTGGTGAAAACTGGATTCACTTTGCACCAAAGTCTCAAGAACAAGCCAAAGAATAAGAAGCACTTTTTATTTTTTTTAAAAACTAATTTATGTAAGAGCCCAGGTGGTGTGTTTTCCTTCCAGCATTCCTCAAAGATAAATAGGTTCAGATCGGAGTCTATTTTTCTGACTTTGTAGAAGGCACAAATGAAGTTTATGCTCCATCCTTAATGACATGACTATTGAGTTTCCCAGTTTGTAAGTTTAAAGCAAACAGTATAGTAAAGACATTCTTTTATTAGTCTCTATGACTTAATCCCAAATCTGTGAAGTTTTGGATTCTCCTGTCGATCTTGAATAGGTTCATGTGGCAAACTATCCAAGTTGTAGCACATCCCTCATTGAAGCAAGTGCTTAGTGTTTGGCTCAAAAATAAACAGACATTGCAAGTTTGAACTTGAGAGAAGAAGAGGGATAAGCCCCAGAGGAAATCTTTCATAGGAAGTTGGAACGCAATACAATTTTTGGTGATTCCGGACAGTGTTCACTCTGTTTTCACTGTGTCATTAAAGAGTGACTCAGGACTGGAACGAAGTGGCAATCAATCTTGTCAACATACAGGAAATTATTTGAAATCTTTGGGATGTTTCTACAACAACCAACAAAGTTGTTTACAACTGCAACAAAGTAGATGTAATCAACTCTTCCCTGAGTCCTTTGGCCATCATGTTGGAAACTATCAATTAACCTAAGGCAGTGGTCGGCAAACTGCGGCTCGCGAGCCGCAGTTTGCCGACCACTGACCTAAGCAATCAACCACTGATATGCTTTCATTATTCTTTTTTCCATCACAATAGATACAGATATATGTAGGCATAGCCATAGCCATGGATATTCCATTAGAAAGTTTTTTGAGATTTAGAGTCTATAATTAGTAATTTTTTTGGGGGGGGCGGTTGTGTGGGGAAGGTTCCAGAATATCTTATTTGGGTATGGAAGTAAATCTCATAAATGCAGTTAGGTGTCCTGAGAAAATTTTTTTAGCTAACTTGACTTGGTAGTAAGTCCTAAATGCAACATGGATATATTGGGAAGGGCTGGGAACCCATCCACTTAAGTAGCATTACTATTAACTTTATAGTTACCTATTGTTGAAGCCAAAATGTAAGGAACCACTATTAGATGAAGCCTTTTCAAAATCCTTGCCCAGGAGTTTTTGGAGCTTATACTTGTTTTCTGTGAAAGAGAATTATCTGGTTATGACTTAATAAAAATAAAAACAAAAGCAGGGTTATTTTTGAAGTCATGGTAAGCAGAAGTTACTTTCATGGTGGTTTTGAATCGATCTTGAATTGGGATATTTATCCCAATTGCTCTTTCTCACTAGTCTTAAAGGCTCCAGTGGCTTAACAGACCTTCCTTAATACTTTAAAATATACATATATATTTTTATTGATATCAGAGAGGAAGGAAGAGGGACAGAAAGAAACATCAATGATGAGAGAGAATCATTGATTGGCTGCCTCCTGTACACCTCCTACTGGGGGTCAAGCCCGCAACCTGGGCATATGCCCTTGACAGAAATTGAGCCCTGCACCCTTCAGTCCACAGGCCAATACTCTATCCACTGAGCCAAACCAGTTAGGGCTATAATATTTTTTTTACTCTTCTCACCCTGTTTGAGGATATCAAGGACTTAATTCATGTTACCCAGGGCAAAGCAGACTCAGCGCTGAGAGAGTAGATAATATGGACCCACTCTTGACTGTGCTGAAAAGACCTCCCACTTGGACAGACTTCTGCTGAGATCTCCTGCCAACACATTCATTGTTTCTCTTCCAA
>NW_006298628.1:6004164-6004743 GCF_000327345.1 Myotis davidii
AAAATACCAGTATGAACTTATGAACAAACATAGAGACAGAGGCAAAGCAGCATCAAACAGACTGTCAAACTACAGCGGGAAGAGATCAACCAAAGGAGTTGTATGCATGCATATAAGCATACCCAATGGACATAAGACACTGGGGGATGGGGGAGGTTAGTGGACTGTCTAGGGCGGGGGGAAAAAATGGACACATATGTAATACCCTTTGTAATACTTTAAGCAATAAAAAAAAATAAAAAAAAATAAAAAGAAATTGAGCCCTGGACTCTTCAGTCTGCAGGCTGATGCTCTATCCACTGAGCCAGACAGGCTAGGGCATTATTCAAATATCTCAAACATTCATCCTTCTAGAGTTCTGGCAAGATTTTATTACTTCCCCAAATGGCAGCAGAGCAGCTCCCTCACTCTGTAGCTCAGGGTCCCTTAGCACCAACCATCTCTTCCCAGAGCCCATTGCCTCCTGCTCTGTGTTCTTTGCCAACATCTTCCTTCCCTTCTGGGATTTCTTAAGGAAGTCTGGCTCTTCAACTTTCTGAGCTGCAGGGTATAGTTTCTTCATAATCCCCCCCCCCCCCC
>NW_006298628.1:6004769-6005235 GCF_000327345.1 Myotis davidii
TTTTTTTGGAGTAGATATGCAGCATAGAATCTCAGAAATCTGTGTCCACATAGAAATAGCGAAACCCCTATATTTGTTCTGAAACTACTCACAATCCCTCTTCAGAGACAACAAAGGAAGTGGCGATTCGGAAAGGAACCCACAGGGTTCACGACAAGCCTAAACTGAATGTGTTATTTCTTAGACAGCTGTAATGAAATGCCTGGCAGTTGTGGTTTGTATTTTGCAACAAGTCCATTAAAGTATATTGAATGGCCAAAACCATGGCCAGGGCCACTACATAAAAAATGGTCAAAGGGCACAGGTCTGAAAAAAATGGCTCCGGGAATGTTTTTGGTCTCTTCCTTCAATTTCCTCTTTCAATATCCCATCAGTACTTCATTGACACTTCCAAAAGTAAACTTCCTAAGCAAAAACTCTCAAGGTTTTATTATTATTTGCATAATTAATTCACTTCATTGTACTG
>NW_006298628.1:6005289-6008634 GCF_000327345.1 Myotis davidii
ACCCTTCACTCCGCAGGCCGATGCTCTATCCACTGAGCCAAACCGGTCAGGCTAAAATAGGAATTTTTTAAGTATATATTTTTATTTCAGGGAGGAAAGGAGAGGGAGAGAGAGATAGAAACATCAAAGAGAGAATCATTGATTGGCTGCCTCCTGCACACCCCACACTGGGGATCAAGCCCACAACCCAGGCATGTGCCCTGACTGGGAATCAAACTGTGACCTCCTTCTTCATAGGTTCACGCTCACATGCTGAGCTATGCTGGCTGAGCTAGAGATTGTTTTTAAAGTGCTGGCTTGGTCCCTGGGGGGAGTTTCTCAGTTTTCCTGGGTATCTCCCTTGTATACATGTTATCAAACTTCTGTTTGTGTTTCTTCTATTAATATTTTTATTATGGGATGAGGGGATCTTAGCCAAGAACCTAGAAGGGTGGAGGTAAAATTATTTTTTCCTCCTCTACACTTTGAAAAGTTCAATGAAGAAAAAACTTTAGTGACAGATGACTATATTCGATAGTAATAAGTGCTAGAACAGAGAGAAGCAGAGGTTGTATTTAGGCAGTTGATTAATTCAATAATTATTCAGTGGTTGCTTATTATAGGACAAGTACTATTCCAGGCCATGGGAAAACAATGAGGAAGATCTCTACACTCATGAAGGTTACCTTTAACTGGAGGGGGTGGGGCATACAGTTTATTCACAAATAAATAAATAAGCTAGATAATTTAAGAAGAATAAAGCAAAGAAAATAGTGAGAGTGACTGGGAGCAGCTTTAGGTTTGGTGGTCAGGGTGATATTTTTGAGGAGGAGACAACTGAGCTGACTGAGGCCTGAAAGATAATCGAGAGCCAAGTATGCAGATGTCTGGGAGAAGAAGGTTTTTGGCAGAAGGAAAAGCAGATGCCAGGTCCTGTGGGTGGAACAATCTTAGTGTTTTTAAGGAACAGATAAAAGGCCCATGTGGCTGGAGTCTCAGAGAAGTGGGCAGAGGCCACATCATAGAAGGATCTGTAAACTTGAATGGGGAGTTTATTTCAGGGCAATGGTGGATTTTAAAAGGGTTGTGGTGATGTAACCACAGAACCAGCTGAAAATAGTCTTATTCTGTTTAATAAGATACTGAGTCGCTTTTTAGAGACAACAGACCAAAATGGTGAGCTATGCAGCTGAAGCATGTGCAAAATAGAGAACTCTGATCTCCAGCTGCACCAGGAACCAAAGTCCCATGTCACGCAAACACAGAGAGAACCAAAGATCGAGACATAACTGGATCTTGAACACCAACACCTTTTCAGCAGCAAAGAGTCTATTGTCCAGGACCAGTGCTGATGCCTTTTACCATAAATGACCAAGTTCCAAGGTCTTCCAATTAAAACTTGTCCCACAAGTACTTCTGTGTACCCCTAGTCAATCAAAACCCCTTAACCTAGCCCAGAGAGCAATATGGATTTGAGTCACCATTAGGTCTTCCACCTTCTCAATTGGCACCTTCTTGACCAATAAACCTTTCCTTACTCCAAACTTTGATGTGTTGAGTTTTGGTCTTTAGAAGTGTTGGGCACACAAAGTTGGGTTCAGAAACAGTAACATGATACGATTTGTGGCCGCTGCATGGAAAATAAAGTACAGAGTGCAAGATTGGATGCAGGAGCAATAATGTGGAGGCCAATGCAGAAATCTAGATGAGAACATTCAAACTATGGTGGTAACAGTAGATGTAAAGAGGTGGATGGATTTGGGGTACAGTTTGGAGGTAGGGTCAATAGTACTGTTGGATCAGCTGAAGGGAAGAAGGGAAGCGAGAAACCAAGGGTGGCTCCTAGGTTGGCAACTGTATGTTGCTATTTACTGAGAAGGAAAAGGCTAAGGGAAATATATTAAGGGTTCTATTTTGCACACATTTTGTTTGAGATGCGAATTAGACACTCAAATGGAGAAATTAAGCAAGTGCTTGGATATATGAGCAGAGCTCAAGGAAAAGGCCAGGGTTGGAGATATTTGAAAGTTTTGTTGCATTTGAAAGATTAGATTCTAACATTTATTCCCCCTCCTTCCATGAGCTTTCCAGTATTGTAGAGGCTGGAAGTTTAAAACGATGCCCAATCAGTGTTCCTCAGTGGTTGAATGTTGACTTATGAACCGGGAGGTCACAATTCAATTCCCGGTCAGGGCACATGCCTGGTTGTGGGCTTGATCCCAGTGGGAGGCGTGTAGGAGGCAACCAATCAATGACTCTCTCTCTCATTACTGATGTTTCTATCTCTCCTTCTCCCTTCCTCTCTGAAATAAATAAAAATATATTTAAAAAATAAATAAAACGGTGCAGTCTCCTCTCTTTCATTTCAGACCACCCCAACAAGTCCAGGGAGTCAGACTTCAAATAACCAAGATAATAAGAATCACTCACACGCTTTATGCTTAGTTCTCATGAGTCTCTGATAGCAGTAGAGAAGCTTCAGCCTACTTAGAACCTTGATACAGAGACCTTTCAATCCCCAAACCAAGACTTAAATCATCCAGGCTCCCAAAGCTTATGATCTCAACTTCAGAATCACTATTTAGTTTAAGTCTTAAGTATTTTTCCCCCCTTGGATGTGAAAAGAAAGGTGAAAATACACATTTTAAATTACCAGGAAAAAAGGTAAGGAAATTCTGGAATTTGTAAAAAGAATATTACCCTCCCCCCCTTCCAAATGTTGCTATTTCCTCTGTATCATGTGATGATAATGATTTCATCTTTCCCCTCAATCCTTTCATAGCTGTGGATGGTCTTCTCCTCTGAAGTAGACAAAGGATGTCTCTTGAGACATTTGGCTCCCACCATCATAAAGACATTTTCCATATCTCCCCTGTTTCCTTTAGCAACTCTCATTCAACATAATATATTACTTGGCCTCTCTCAGGTCTTGGAAGGCTGTACTATTTTTTTTTTTAATTGTGGGAAAAATCCTCTCCCATAGTTTTAGTTCAACAAGATCTTGGAAAAGATTTTGGAAGTGTTATAGAACTAGAAAGAAGAGGAAACAAACATGTGAGCAGAAAAGGAATCAAAAGCATAGAAGCTAGAAAAAGAGGAAGCCTGGGAGAGGGAGACAGAAACCAGGCTTCCTTAGGATTGTACATCTGGTTGAAAAATAAAGATGTTGGTCATTTAACTAGTATTGTTTCTACCATGCCAACCAATTTACTTTATTACTTATTTATTTATTTAAAAATATATTTTTATTGATTTCAGAGAAGAAGGGAGGGAGGGAGGGAGGAAGAAAGGGAGGATGAGAGAGAATACTCAATCGGCTGCCTCCTGCTCCCCCCGCCCCCCTCCCCCCCACCGGGGGTGGGGTGT
>NW_006298628.1:6008874-6013829 GCF_000327345.1 Myotis davidii
AAGCTCTAGAAAAACAGGCACGTGCTCCGATGGGGAATTGAAACATGACCTCCTGGTTCACAGGTTGACCCTCAACCACTGAGCCACCATGGCTGGGCCCAAACAATTTACTTTAATTGAATATTTCTCTTGAATACAATTTGGTATGGCCTCCATCGAAAAGGCAAAACCAAGGAGGCTAAAAGAATATTATGGAATAGAAGTGAGATGAGATTTTAAAAATGAATGGACAGAGTAAGACTGGCTTTAAGGAGCAGAAAGAATGATCTTTTGCACAGCAATATGTTTCCTGTCTTCTGTGGTCTATAAATATAAGTGGTTGTGACATGTTTGAGGGTAAACGCTGCAGTTCATCTGTTCTTTTAGTTCTAGGTTTTCTCATTGGCCTCAGAAATGTCAACAACTGCCATCTGGTCATGAAACATTTCAAAGTTCATCATCCTCCGTGTGGTACCGGATTTGTGATCTTGGATTTCCTCTGTAGATGTAGGGGACACAATGTTTTGAGTTTTATTTTTTTTTATTTTAAGCTGTTGATTAAGAAACAAAAGACTCAGAGAAAAATGTTGACCCTTCCTCCTTTGCTCCCCAAGAGATTCAGATAGAAAAACCTGCTTCAGAAAGGAAGTCTGATGATGTTCATCTTAGTCTAATTTGAATTAAGTGTGGTATGTGGGGAGGCTTCAGGCAGGGCCTGTTAGCTAGATACCCCCGACTCATTGTTTCTGAGTTGCCTGGCAAGAATTTGCCTGCCAAGTGTGTTCTGCTCTTCCTCAACTATCTGTAAATCTCCCATTCTCATTTCTGAAACTGAATAGCTCATTCTCCCTCTTTTCTCCTTTGTCGTAACTGACATATATGCTCAATGTTGCCTTGTGTCTTTGGAATTTTTATGCATATGTGAATTCCCCATGCCCATGTATTAAAATTTGACTTTCTCCTGTTAATCTGTCATTGCTAATTTGTTTATTAGTCCAGCTAGAAGAACTTAGAAGGTGGGAGAAAAAGTATTCATTTTTTTAGCGTCCCCCCCCGCCCCCTGCAATACATCATTTGAAGCCAACACCAGACTTTGGTCCCAATGAAGGGGCATTAAGAATTGGGCAAGCTTTTCTTTGCCCAAGAGCAGGTGAAAACTTAAGCTCAGGTATGACACAGTTGTCATTTTCATTTCTCCAAAGACCTGGTTGTCTGTGATACTGAGGCTGGTTGAATCCATGGGTTAAATAAAAAGCCACTTCAGTGCTAAAATTCTGCTTGTCCCAGGATATCTCTCCCACTGACCTAGTTTGTGTGATTTCTTTGGGTTACAATGTGAAATCCTCCATTAAAAGAAGTCTGTTCAGTTTACTAGTCCCAGATACCTCCTCTGGCCCTTGGGGAATGAGGTGAAAACAGGTTCATTTTGATGTGTCCTTGAGAAGTGAGGGGAGAGGAACAAGAAGGGAGTTGGTCAGGGCAAGGAAGAGCTTCTTTGAATCCCTGAGCACTGGTAACAGCCAGGCAGCAGTTTGGTGGTGTTGTTGCCTTTGTCTCTTTTGGTTGTCATGGTAACCCTCTGCTGTGTGTAAGGAGATCAAGATCTCCATTTTACAGGTGAGTGAACAAGGTCTGCAGAGATAGTGGATGGTTGATCCAAGATTAAATTTAGGCCCCGCTCTAAGTCACTGTGCCACATGGCAGCATTCACTGAAAGTAAGAACTGAGTTCCATTCATTTTTTTTCTTCCTAGCACAAGATGAATAAACAAACCTCACACAAGAGCCTGGGAAGGCAGTTGGGGAGAGGAGCTCTCCAGAGCAGAATTTTCTGGGATGCTAAGAATTTTCTGAAAGGGAAGAAAAAACATAAAAGCACTGGTAGAAAGCTCAGAGGATCATCTCCACTCAGAAAATCTTACATTTTATACATGGTCATCATATCCAGTAGTTTAGAAAACGTCTCTTTTGTCACCACTTTTTACTTCCTTAATCACGGTGTGGTGTCTTCTTTGTTTAGATTTTGGTAGCGCATTGATTAAAGCAGCAAACTTACTTTTATATTAGAGATCATTTTCCATTGGATTGCGATGAACTTGTAAATTGGAGGCCCAAGAGTTGAGAAAAAGACACATGAAATAGAAGACATTTCAAAACTATATATAACAGATTTATTTTATATTTTTGTCCAACTTGGTCATTGGACCTATTACATTTATCAACTTTCTGAGATGAAGTGGCAGATGTCCATAAAAGATCAGTTATAATACAAGCATCTTTAACAAAGATTTAAAAATACAATGAAAATAGGACTCTGTTGGTTTATAAAAATAAAAAAGTATAATACATTCCTAATAGCAAGTTTTCAGTTTTCCAGATCTGTATGACTGATAGTGTTTCCAGTGGAAATGTTATCAAATATATTGATATCAGATTTTATGACCAATGAATGAGGTTTTCATATTTTTAGCCATAAAATATATATTAAAATATTTTTTAATAAGTTTAATACTTTTTGACATGCTCACTTAAATTACTATTAAAATATCAGCTTTATAAAGTATCATACTTGCTGAAGAATAAATATATGGATTTCTCAGTTTAGGTTAGCAAGAAAAAGATTTTAAGTTTTTGATAAAAAAATTAAATAAAATTCGTATGTCATATTCAGAAATGTAAATTTATTTATTCAGGATTAGACAGAAAAATGGGATCAGGGTGACCTGCAGACACACGTAGGCTGGGACTGGGAGGTGGGCTCAGTCGGGTACCTCTGTCCCTGTTGTCACTGCATTTGCCCAGCGCTCACTCCTCCTCTCCACCACACCAAAAACCATGTCAGTGTTCACAATATAGGTTCTAAATACAAACAGTGATGCTACCAAAATAAATGTCTTAAAGAACAACCACAGGCTTGAATGGAAACATAGAGTGCTTGGGGCTTCAAAGCTCTTCCTGTGGGAGGAGCTCCTGTTTCATGGAGGGTTGAAGTTCATGAACAAAATTCTCCAACTCCTGCTCCTTGGAGAGCTCCAGGAAGACCTGAAAGGGGATAAGAGATAGAGAGACAGGGATGTCATACTGTTTCCTGTAGCCCCAGGAGAGGGAAAAGCATATGTACTTATTGTACAGTTCTATTCCATGGAAGATGTAAGATCACTAAAACTGACCCACCTGCTCTAGGGTGGACTGTGACAGGCTGTACTCCTCCAGGTCGAAGCTCTGTTTAACTGCACAAGGATGAATGTATGTTAGGGGTTTATATGTTTTTATATCCAGATGGCCTTAGAAGTCAGCACAGAATACAAATAACGATTTTTTAAAAAATATTAAATGAAAAGGTGAAGACAAGAATCGTTAGGATGGTTTAAGTACAGCATTTAGCCAAAGGAACAGCAATGCATTCACATAGGTTTGGAGAAAAGGTGTTATGTCGCACAGTTTCTGAGATGTCTATGTAAGGGAGGAAATGGTGCCGAGAAGGCTTCCTTTCCTGCAGGGGAGCCAGGGTTTCTGCACATCCAGCACAGGAAGAGGTGGAAGACAGACACATTTGGAAAAGGGTTGCATCGGAAGATTATAGAGAAAGATGCCTGTGGTTTTCTAAGAACCAGGCAATCCTCATGGACCTCTTTCCGTCCATGCAGTTTGCTTGACCCAAACCAAGTAGAAAACCCTTCTCCTTGACCAAAATGGACTGGGCAGGGTAGTTAGAGCCCCAATAAGAGCCCAGCAGGCTGGAAATATGCCACCAACAGTACCAGATTGGAAATATTCCACCGAAGATACCAGGCTGGTACTGGCCACAGTGCCAGTCAGGGGATGCTCAGAACGCTGGGGTGCTCAGCTCAGAGAATGGAAAGAAGAGGCATCACTGTGACCATGGATGCTATTAGCAGGAGGAAGAAGGTCTCCTAGAACCAGGAGACTAGAATCTCTTTCTCAAGGAAGGTGACAAGCAAGAGAAGATATCACTGGGCAATGACAGTGAAAGAATATGGATGGAGAGGGAGGTCCAGATAGCACAGAACAGAGTTACAGAGTTAATGGGCTCAGATGGCAAGGACCACATGAGCCTGGCGATGACAGATGCAGTGTAGTTAGTTTTATAGTACAACAGACACAAGAAGATCATCTTAGTGACCAAACAAGAGGTAAGTTTCTTTTTTTAAAAAATATTTTATTGAGTTTTTACAGAGAGGAAAAGAGAGAGATAGAGTTAGAAACATCGATAGAGAGAAACATCGACCAGCTGCCTCCTGCACACTCCCCACTGGGGATGTGCCCGCAACCCAGGTACATGCCCTTGACCGGAATCGAACCTGGGACCTTTCAGTCTGCAGGCCGACGCTCTATCCACTGAGCCAAACCGGTTTCGGCAAGAGGTAAGTTTCTTAATATAGAATCCAAGGCAAAAAAAATAATAATAATATGCAAGTCTACATAAAATTTATTTTTATGTTTTTTAAATACATTTTATTGATTTTTTACATATCAGCTGCCTCCTGCACATCTCCCACTGGGGCTGTGCCCGCAACCCAGGCACATGCCCCTGACCGGAATTGAACCTGGGACCCTTCAGTCCGCAGGCTGACAATCTATCCACTGAGCCAAACCGGTTTCAGCTAAAATTTAGTTTTAAACATATAAGCACCAATATGCCAAAAGACAATATTCTTCTTCTTCTTTTTGACAGTATTATTCTTAAATGCATGTATGATTGAGTTTTCACTTAACTTATACCAATATAGATACACAAAAAGATATGGAAAAAGCCCAGAAGAGTAAAAATCACTCCCATTCCCCCCACCCCCCACCCCACCACCACAAAGGCACACAGAATGCCTGTACTTCCTTGATATTGTGCTCCTAAAATTCAATTTGAATTTAACACATTATATCACATTTCATGTTTGTCATGGAGATGGATTATTTTGTGATTTGAAATGATCTGCTTTCTGGCTCTTATTTAAATGA
>NW_006298628.1:6013865-6016994 GCF_000327345.1 Myotis davidii
CCCTCTCTAATTTGAAGAAAGCTTGGGCTAAAGGTCGCACATCTTCCACTGGCAACTTGTAGACCATGAGAGACGAGTACCTGGGAGGGAAGGAGAGGAGAGACACGCTGATCCAACCGCAATGGACATGAACTGACTCAGACTTCTCTCTGGCCTTCATTTCTGTAAGTGTGGTTTGGGGTAGGCAAAATGCCAAGGGTGAAGCCATACTAATAAAACAGAGGCAGTTCACAAGGAAAACTGGGGATCGGAATCCTATAGGTAGGTTAGTGCCCTTGGCCCCTCAGATGGGGATGAGTAGGTATACAACACAAATCACATTTCCAGACTTCTCAAAGTCACCTTCCACCTCACCTTTTTTTTTTTTTTTTGTTAATCCTCACCAGAGGATATTTTTCCATTGATTTTTAGAGAGAGTGGATGGGAAGGGGAGAGACACACAGAGTGAAACACTGATGTGAGAGAGACGCATCGATTGGTTGCTTCCCCCAGGTCCGGGGATCGAGCCTGCAACCTGAAACTGAACTATGTGCTCTTGACTAGAATACAACTGGGCTGATGCTCTATCCACTGAGTCAAACTAGCTAGGGCTCACCTCACTTTCTAGGCTCAACACTTACTCCTTGGTTTCATCCTCCAACCGGGTCCTGACACCATGCAGTTTCTTCACGTTTCCAACTCAGGTGGAAATCTAAGTGTATTCTCCAGAGCATTTGTACCTATCTTATCTTCCCCTTCCTACTCAAACTGCTTTCCTAACACAGGAGAGCATAACTGAGTCTCTGATTAGGAAACTAGAAATCTCTAGGAATTCAAGCTCCAAATTATGTCCAGAAACCATTTTAAAAATAATTTGTTTCTCAAATAAATTTGTCTTTCCATCATTTGAAAACCAGGAAGATTCAGATTTCTTTTCTTAAAGATGCTATTTCACATATTTATGGAGCAACCTTTCTCATCCATTTTGCTCATTCCCTGCACCCCTATGACATATTTCTATTTAGTCGTGGGCTGCACGATGAGTTATAATGTTGACTTTGTATTTATACTCCACTGTAGAAATATATTTTCTGGCCTTGTCTTTATGACTTATTTCTCTTTACTACTTTCCCCTAACTCCTAAATTACCTGTCTTCTGCATTTAAATTGAAGTTGTTAAAAAAATGACCCTAATGTTAATGTTTGTATTTTTTTAGAATATTATTTTTATGAGGATTATTCCATGACCAGACTCTGGAAATATTAATAGATTTGAAATGAAACTGGAAATATTAATAGATTTGAAATGAAACAGTTTTACATCCCTGTTTTGCCACTTAGTAGCTATCATGTGACCTAACCAATCTACCAATTTTCGTGGAATAAGGTCCTTGTAAAGGCCAGACTCTTACAATGTGTTTTTGCAATCATCTCCTTTTTCAGTGGAACACCAGAGTCTGAAAAGTCTCCGTGAGGATTAAATAAGATAACCCAAGAACAGGACAATACCTGGCACATAGTAGGACCATAACGCACAACATCAACTCTTCTCTAGTTGACTTTCTGCAGTGTCCAACAAATCCTTTCTTTCTTTTAGGGTTTCCTTTTGGGCTAAATGTGGACTTGAATGACCACAGTTCTATGAACCGGACAAGGAAAAATTGACATCTGATAGGAGATGAAAGCGAGTCACCATCCTTACCTTTCCTGCCTAGCAGCCTGGGGGAAAAGCCTCAGGATTTCGCTGTGCAGGGGCTCCGCGTGGGCGAGGGTCTTCACCTTCATCTCCAGCAGGTAATCCTTGCCAAATTTGCTCTTCAGGTGCTGGATGGAACCGATACATCTGGAGGGAAGAGGAGGTCGGGGAGGAGAGGGTGCAATGTTTGAGGCTTGGGATTTGCTGCTAGCACTGTCTCAGGACTTGGCCATCAGACCCTGGTCAGGTGGTCCCAGTTTTTCACAGTGACCTCTCTGCCCACCGACAAACTCTGCCCATTGACAAACTCTGCCAGCCATGCAGCTGGTGGTCAAGTGTGGGCTTGGGCAGACACCCACCTCAGCCTCCCGGACACCATGATGGCCACACGGTCACACACGGCCTCTGCCTCGGCCATGTAATGGGTGGTCAGGAGGGCGCCCCTCTCGGTGTTGTTAAAGCTGGCCCTGATCGCCTGCCTGAATGGAAAGAAAAGATATGCATGGGAAGCATACACAATGACATCCAGAACCCCGCCCTCTCCCCCACCTGTGAATCCTAACGTGAATTAGCATTCTCACAAGAAGTGTGGGACACGGGGAGATTGTGTCTTATTGTGTCACACTGATGCACCATAGCTACTTAAAAGATCAATTGAGCAATTACAATACTCAGAGTGAGTCTGTTTGGGCCCTGACCATGATTATTTTTCCTTTAATGAGAAATAGTAAGATGTTTTTGCAAAGTATTGCCTATTTCAGTGATGGCGAACCTTTTGAGCTCAGTGTGTCAGCATTTTGAAAAACCCTAACTTAACTCTGGTGCCGTGTCACATATAGAAATTTTTTGATATTTGCAACCATAGTAAAACAAAGACTTATATTTTTGATATTTATTTTATATATTTAATGCCATTTAACAAAGAAAAATCAACCAAAAAAATGAGTTTGTGTGTCACAGGTTCGCCATCACTGGGCTTTACAAATGATATTCAGGGTTGTTTTTATTTTGTATTAAGAGACAGTGTACAGGAGGGGTGGCCGCCTTGCTTTCTGTAGATGCGTGGAGTTGGTGGCCGCGGCTTCTGGGCTGGGATGAACTAAGCTCTGTGGGAGGCCTGGGAAACTGGGAAGCCGAGCTGGAGTTACAGCCGCTACAGGGGTGGCAGTTGGACCATTGCTGCTGCAGGATTTGCAGTCTGTTGTGTTTTGTTTTTTAAAAATAAATATTTCTTGATTTCAGAGAGGAAGGGAGAGGGAGAGAGAGCTAGAAACATCAATGATGAGAGAGAATCATGGATTGGCTGCCTCCTGCATGCCCCAACCCAGGGATCGAGCCCGCTACCCAGGCATGTGCCCCCACAGGGAATCTAACCGTAACCTCTCAGTTCATAGGTCGATGCTCAGCCTCTGAGCTATGCCGGCTGGGCCAGGCCATTGTGTTTTGCCTGGCAC
>NW_006298628.1:6017199-6017883 GCF_000327345.1 Myotis davidii
CAAGAATATCCTTCAATGAAGCTGAAGGTTCACTAGAAGGCCAAGCTAAAAAAAAGTGAACATATATGATGAAAAAAGTTCTTATCATGTTATGTATACGAGTACCAGCTTTTTATAATAAATGGTCCGAAGCTACATATTTTAAAAATGATTTCGCACAAACTAAGTCAAAGCCCTGGATAAGTTTCCTTTTAAGTTTGAGGATTTAAAGTCAGATTGTAGAATATTTAGAGATGAATGCTTAGTAATTATGGATAAATACACACCATTTGAATAGAACTATTTTTCATTACTCATTTAGCAAAGAATTGGGTACTTATTTCAAGGCAAAGAGAACATGAACATCTCTGCTCTCACAGAACCCCAATCTAATGGAGACTGAAAAACTGGTAACAGCACATGATAACTGTGATGATGGAATTAGTGATGGTGAACTTATCTCATTGGGTACAGAGAGCTGGCTCAGCTGCTTGGAACTGTGAATTTAAAAGTGAGTTTAGTCACAACTTCGACTAAAAAATTGATGATGTTATGTATCATATCACTGTCAGAATTCAGATTTCATACATTAAAAACGATAAAATATGAGAGGATGTCATTTCTAATCAAGAAAATATTTACAGTGTATTCAGCTAGCCCTTTTAAGAAACTGACCATTTATAAAAATTATTTTTTACATAATCA
>NW_006298628.1:6018062-6019583 GCF_000327345.1 Myotis davidii
AGGGTGTCCCAGGATGCTCAGCGCGAAGCACAGCTGGAAGGAAGGAACAGCGCATCTGGCACGGATCTGGGATCTGTGGGCCTCGCGGAGTAACCCTAACCCCAACCCCAACCCTACCTTTCTCTTGATTCCCTCTGACAAGGCCTTCACGGGGCGCTTCTGCTCCTCCTGCAGCTTGAACGCCTCCACCAACCTGAAGCAAACACAGTGGGGGTACAGGCTTCTGAGAACCAGGACACTTGGTGGGAGAGCGAGCCACGCAGGACCAGGTGGGGAACCGAGCTCCGAAATGCGATTCTGACATAGACGCTGGGCCACGTTACTATGGACTGGTTTGACGGCCCCCCCAGGAACAGCGCATCTGGCACGGATCTGGGATCTGTGGGCCTCGCGGAGTAACCCTAACCCCAACCCCAACCCTACCTTTCTCTTGATCCCTAACCCTAACCCTAACGCAGGACGAAACCTAACCCTAACCCTAACCCTAACCCTAACCCTAACCCTAACTCTAACACTAATGCAGGACAAACCCTAACCCTAACCCTAACCCAAACCCAAACCCTAACCCGAACCCTAATGCGCAAATAGCTGTCCTATGATAGTTTACACTTAAATTTTAGTATTTTTGATATATTTACCAATACATACTTTGTTCTCTCCATATTTAAGATGAGAAAAATAAAATAACATGTTATAATCAGGGAAACCAGTTTGTGATCGCAAATCTCCCCATTGGGGTCTGGGTCAGCGTTGAGTCTCCTGGGAGGTCTTGAGTTTCCTGTGAAGGCTATTACTCCTACTGACTTCCTGGACCTCCCCGGTGTGTCCCTCCCAACCCCGCACTGCCCCTTCCCCCCTTGTACCGTGTGATGGTGACGGTGGCATCTGCTTTCCTCAGCCCTTTCACCGCAGCGAACACGTCCAGGTGCTCTCTCACCGTCAGGTTGGGCCACAGCCCCTTCTCCTGAGGACAGTACCCCAGGAACCCCAGAGGGTCCCCTTCGCTGCTGCCTTTCAGTAGAACCTGCAGAGAAAACTTCCCTCTCAGACCCTATGGCCTGCATTGCTTCTCTGTGTTCCCATGACATCTTTCTCCTTATAAACCTAGAAAAACTAGAGAAATTCTCCTATCTCATTGACTCGAATCACCTACAACCATTTTGCATTGGAAGAAGGTTGTCAGTGTGTAAATACCTGGCAACAAACAGATATTCTGGGCAAGTGACTTTAGGTAGGGTGATCCGAGAAAGCCTGCCTGCTGAGGGACCATTGCAGCAGAAGGGTGACAGGTGCCTGCCCTGGAAAAGGCCAGGAGTTTGGGGTAGAGCAAAGCCCTGTGGAGGGATGGTGCTCACTGTGCTCTCAGACCCCAGGCTAAAGTAGGGGATCTGGAGCTGAGTGGTCCAGGGGAGAAGAGAGAGAGATGTGATAGGAGGGTGGTGGGAATCCGCTCCTGGCCAGAAAGGAGAGGTTTCCTTCCAGCCACAGTCCCGTGAGAGGTCACTGAATGTATTTCAGCAG
>NW_006298628.1:6019827-6022101 GCF_000327345.1 Myotis davidii
CCAATCATCTTCTTTGTGTTCTTCCCCTTGGTGGGTGTGACCACCAGCCCCTTTCCCATGGTGGAGGTGCATGGACCTCTGCCTTAGGACTCTGTTCTCCACTCCCCCCCACCCCCGACATACCTTTCAGAGGAGCTCTTAAGGTTACCTATGTCCTGCCATAGAATTTTAGTTTTCTCTGTAACTCATGTTGTTTCTTTGATAAATTCACCTCTTTTTCTGTTTTCCCGGCCTTCTATGTAGTTGAATTGGATGGATAATTCATTCCTTGAAATCACTCCCTCAATATAGTCTATTTCTACCAAAATATATGTTACAGTAACTAAGCACTTTTAAAGGACAATGATCGCTAAATAAAGTTGTGTTTTTTTTTTTGTTTTTTTTTTTAAAAAACAACTCGTTTTAATTCATATTGGGAGGACAGTGCTCATTAAAAGTGCAAATCCAAGTGTTTTATGGCAGTATAAATAGAATTTGTATGCATTTTGAGATTGGACATTCCTACTAATTGCCTTTACAGGCATGAATAATTATTTCCTTTCAGTGATTAGTTTTGTTGTATATTAATGTGATAATTTGTAATGTGTATTCAGTCACATTAATCACTTCATTCATCTAATGAATAAGTGAGATTTGCTGTGTGTAATATTTTGACATCTTATAAAATTTATTTTGAGCACCAGTAGGTAATGTATTTCCACCTACCTGTCCAGCAGTTGGTTTGATGTCTCCAGTTATCACTTTAATGGATGTACTTTTACCAGCTCCATTGTGTCCTAGTAATCCTAAAACCTCACCTGGGAAAAAAAGGTCACATTTAATACAAATTGATTTTAATAATAAAAATAAAACATAGTCTGAAGTCTCACTGAGACAAGTGTTCTATGTGATTTGTAAGTAGTATGTCTTTTAATTGTCATACCCTCCCCCTGCCCCAGAGGCTATCATAACCCTTTCTTACATATTTGGGAACAAAAGTCCTTAGGGATGAGGTTAGTTGCCCAAAGTCACACTGATGGGAAGTGACAAAGTCACTCTTGGAAGCTAGGTGTATGAGACCACACATCTCCTGTGATCCTAAGAACTGTGCAATAATGTCACAAAATGAAGTCAAGTGCCATCTGCCGGTCAAGCCTTCAGAACATGCTGGCACATTCTTTTTGTTTTCGTGTGAAAAATAATGAACATTAGGAAATTAATCGTGTTCATTACAGAGAAATGCACATTTTGGGGGTTTCAATGGTTTATTTCAATAGAGTGCTTATGGTTTCCATGTCCATGTGACTAAGTCCTTATCCATGGGCATGACTTAGTTAATTTCTCTAGGAATGAGCCATGAAAGGAGCTGTCAAGGTCACCCCGCTGATGGGTGTCTGTGAACCAAGAGGTGGTCACAGAATGATTCTCATCAGGAACCACAAAGCTCCTCGAAGGAGGGCTCTGATCCAGCAGTGGGGAGAGCCTCCGTGTCCAACCTTTTCTGACACAGAAAGAGACATTCCTCGTGGCGATTTTCTTCTTCTTCTTGGAAAAGCAGTGCTTCCTCTTCACTGTGTACTCCTTGCGTAGACAGCTGGCAATAATGGCTGGTTTCTGTAAATGACAAGTACATCACGTCAGACCTTAAGACTCTATATTGACCTCGAACATGCTTTAGCCTCCCACTGGGCTGGCCCCTGACTGCACAAGCCATGCCTCCAAGAAGACTTCCTACCAGATGTCAGGTTTATGGGCCATTCTCCTATCTTAGCACTTATGTTTCCCTCTCCTACAAGGGCACTCACGCAGGGACACATTATTTTATGCAGCCAGCCCTTCTCTCAGAACAGAAGCAAAGATACTTGGAGAAGCACCAAATCACCCTCCAAGGACAAACAACACACTGTGGACTCGACTTTGCCCTGCATTTTGTAGAGTGTCTTTTCTCCAAGAAGCAGTGATTGGGGTCACTTAGATCAGTTTCTAAAATTCACAAATTCTTTCTTGGCTTCAGAAATTTCAATTTCACTCCATTTTTAAAATTTATTTTCTATGAAAGACAAAGTGAATTAAAATGACTTTTTAATCTGTGCTCATTTAGATGTAAAAATAATGACTACCTGCTAAAATAAAGTTATGATCCTCATTTGTATGAATTAAAGAAACGTAACATCATTTAAGAATTAGATGCTTTCTGATTTTATTCATTTGTGTTAGTTGTTGAAATAACTACTTTGTATGTTTTTACCTCATCAAAGTTTGTGGAATTCAAGGCATTTGCTGTTCTCACTCTTT
>NW_006298628.1:6022122-6026423 GCF_000327345.1 Myotis davidii
CTTTCCATCTACATCTTCATCCTCCCTCTCAGGCTCCTCTGGATTTTGGTGTACATCACCGCTTCTTGGAGAAATTCTGCAAACCATGCATTAATAATTGATTTTGGTTTTTTATCCTCGTATCAAAAACACTGCATTCTTTAAATCTTATACTTGAGTAGACTGGGTAATTAATAACCCATCATAATCTCTCTTCAATCTAGTGAAATCTCCACCCCCAATCCAAATACAAATAGGATGCTTGATCTCCTATTAAGGTTAGGCATTTCTTTGGAATATGTGTCAGATTCACTAATTTTCCTCCATTCCAACTCTGTCCCTCATACTCTCTTCCTTCTAGCATCTCTTCCTTCAACCTAAATCTCCCATACTGATCTTAAAAGACGTCTTAAAAGTCTTCTTGTGTCTTGGAAGTCTCCCGTGCAACTATCTGTAAGAGTTATCAATGAAACTGATGGGGAATAAGATGCTTATGGTTGCATCATTGAAATGGGAACAGTCTCAGCTTTGAAGTGCCATGAATAACTGAACCAGTCTATGGTCCACCAGTTGGACTTCTCACAACCACAGGAGAAGAGCTACTGCTGTCTTTGACCTATTGATCATTCTGTTCTTCCATTCTGGACCGACAGCATTCCATCATCACTGTCAATCTATTCACATTAAGTGCTATTTAAACTGAATGAGCCAGATAACTTTCCCTAGTGTTCCACTGCACAGTGTCAGACAGGGTCTTTAATATTCAATGTTTTAGGTCTGTTTGAGATAAGTTGAAGGAAAGTCTAGGAATAAAGAGGTGCATAACTAGAAACATTAAAAGAAAACCATTTCACATGAAAAGTGAGTTAGGAATAATTGGACTTCTATAAAGATGCATTTGGCAGAAACATTACCAATTCCCAATAATCTATTTGTCAGACTGTGAAACTAGTAAATTTACTCTTAATCTTGTTTACAGAAATATAGGTAACAAATATAACTGTGTGATACCATTACTTTAAATAATTTCCTCTAATAGTTATACAGTGTCCTTAAAAATTGGGAAGCATATTATCTGGTTAGTTGATTTTTATAAAAAATATTCTATTTTTACAAATATTTTATCTCTATGGGCTATAAATACCTATATATCCACACTAATAAAAAGTTCTGCCATGTTTACAGGATTAAAATAGCTTAGTTAATAAAATACATGATAAATTTTAAAGAAGAATGTGTTCTTACAATTAGGAATATCATAAAGGACTCTCCATCATATTCAGAATACAGGAAAAACTGCAAAAACAAAGACAATGGTTAAACATGAAAATTTTCGTTTGGTGAGTTTTTGCCATATAAAGTGAATTGGCCCATGTGAATAACCCTACTGGCATACCCCCTGAAGAGTACTGGCTAAGGGTCCATTCCACAATGTGTAGTGAGGAGCTGTCTTCCTTCCTCCCAAGGTTTATGAGCCATTGTGCTTTTATTTGAAGCAATAGGATTGAGCAGTTATTCATCACCTGGTGAGAGAATCTTGGGGTCTGTTGTGCTAGCCTCCCCAAACATTGAGAGAGAGGCAAAATTTAACCTTTATCACACAGACCTTCACACACCTGCTGGTGCTTACCGCCCTTTTCATAAGTCCCCTTTCCTTCCTTTCTCTTCCCCACGGATATCTTTTAACTCACATACTGTACCTTCCTTCCATAGGTAGAAGTGTAGGTATCAGTCAGCTAGAAAAGAGGATTGAGAGCTTCTCTAGAATCCTGAAATCCCTAAGATTAGAGATATTTAATTTCCCCCCTTCTAGAGCTGAGCATGCCCAAGATTGTATAGAGCCCAGATTGAGTATAAAGGCTGCTTTATTTCTCCCCACCCATATTCTTCCTCCCCACCCATCAACTAGGGTCAACTATTCTATTACAGTTCAGCTGGAGCACATTGTCCTATCTGGAGAGAGATTCAGTTGGAAGCATGAAGTAGAAGTCTTCAAATTTCATACATACTGAACATGTTGCAGAGTCCCAGCCCTAAGCAAAGCTTTCACCATTGGTTGTGTGTTCCAGGACACTGGAGCAGATGATGGCATTACTTACATATAAAGATATGAGCATACAGCCAACTACTGTGGTCTGTGGTACTAAAAAGTTGATGAAAAACAGTAAACTATATCCATGGAATGCCACCATAATTATGGCCACACAGAAAAGGGTGATCTAAAAAGGAAAACAAAGCATATTAACCACTCTGAACATCAATAGATGCTCCAAATTAAGATGGCTCATCTTGGAGATATTCCTAACTTCCACTCCAACCCTGAAAACCAAGCTGAAATCAGTGGATCTGCATTGATATTTTCTCTTGATGACTGAGCCACATTCCTTCGGCCCGGAGGATCATGAATGGTGCTCAATGAATGAGACCTCACTAGATAAAGCTAGGATCTAATATGGAGAGCATTTTAAATATAGAAAAGGAAAAAAGTAGTGTATATCATTTTGGGAGATAAAATTCAGAATGATATATAAGCAATAATCATAGGTAAAAATTGAAATTGATATCTAATAGGAATCCCCAGCCAGTGTGGCTCAGTGGTTGATCATCTGACCTATGAACCAGGAGGTCACGGTTCGATTCCCATTCTGGGCACATGTCTAGGTTGCTGGCATGATCCCCAGTATGGGGTGTGCAGGAGGCACTCTTGTGCACTCAATGGTTCTCTCTCATCATTAATGTTTCTATATCTCTCTCTCCTCTCCCTTCCTCTCTGAAAGCAATAAAAATAAAAATAAATATTTTTAAAAAGATAGCCAATAGGTATAAAGCAACAATAAAAGGAGACTTGTTAACTATACCAATGGATGAATACAAGCATTTAAAAACCTGGGGTGGCTTAGTACAAGTACTAAAATACAACATTCAGGAGAAGAGAAAGTTATAAGTACATCTGACTCTCTTAGACTTTTTCTTCTAAACTACTGTAATGCCTTCCTAAAGGTTTCTGTACTGCCCTGACCGGTTTGGCTCAGTGGATAGAGCGTCAGCCTGAGGACTCAAGGGTCCCAGGTTTGATTCCAGTCAAGGCCATGTACCTTGGTTGCGGGCACATACCCAGTAGGGAGTGTGCAGGAAGCAGCTGATCAATGTTTCTCTCTCATCAATGTTTCTAACTCTCTATCCCTCTCCCTTCCTCTCTGTAAAAAATCAATAAAATATACTTTAAAAAAAGTTTCTGTACTTCTAATTTCTGTTACAAACCATCACTTCTATGGCTTCCAGAATATTCTTCCTAAAAGTGTGTCTGTGATCATATTTCTTTTCTGAATTATTAGCTTCCATGGTGTCTCTTGAGAGTGAGAGAGAGAGAGAAACATCAATTTGTTGTTCCACCCATTCATTGATTGATTCTTGCATGTGCCCTGACTGGGTATCAATCCCACAACCTTGGCATATTGGATGATGCTCTAACCAACACAGCTATCTGGCAAGGACTGTAGAATAAATTCTTGAGCCCATCATTTAAGGCCAATCATGGTTCCAACCATTATGTTCACCACAACTAGGACAGGCTCAGGCTGCAGCCTGTTTTCTACCCATATTCATGTCAGATTATTATCAGATTATTATTAGTAGTTAGGACTTATTCTAGTGTGGACACCCTACCCTTTGGGTTTCTGTTCCTCCACTCTTTTCGATTTGTATCATCATTCTTCTCCAAATGTTGAAATCTTACTCTTCCTCAGGTTTTACTTCCTGAAGGAAATCTCTGTTCTCATTTTTATGAATGACTGTATATATATATATATTCCTACTGAGGATCAAGCCCATAACCTGGGCATGTGCCCTTGACCAGAATGGAACCCAGGACCCTTCAGCCTGTAGGTCAACGCTCTATTCACTGAGCCAAACCAGATAGGGCAGTTGTGTTAGACTTTTAAAGATGGATGGTATCTCGGTAACTTTGCCTTATTACTGTTTTAGGAATTGGCTGTTTACTCATCTGTTTACCCTTTGAGCACTCTTTCAGTGTTAAAATTGTCGACGACAGGAAATTAGAATAGATGCTTATTGATTACATATATTTTCCTCCTAATTTAGATAAATTAAGTGTCGCTTATGAAATTAATTCTTAGTAGAGAGTTGGAGAAGTTGCTTCTAGTTTTAACTAAGATGTTTACAGTATTTGCATAGCGTCACGGAGATCTTTGGGGTTATTTCTTTTTCAGTGAAAAGAAAATACAGATGGTTTCCAGGTTTCCTTCTGTTAAATATTTTATGCTGAGAAAAAATGTGGCCACTTTTCAAGAAAGACCGGGTAG
>NW_006298628.1:6026487-6033788 GCF_000327345.1 Myotis davidii
GAAAGGCAGATTTTGAAGAGGATCCATATCTAAGGCAGAAAACTTTAAATATGTTAGACTCTCATCTTAACGTATTTTACCAAGGGAAAATTTAAACTACTGTCTCAGAATCGTACATTACATGTATAAAATACGTGTTCAAAAGAAACATACTTACAACAAAGTAGACCATAGACCAAATGCCACTATTTTTTCTCCCCTTGCGAAAAATGAATGAAATCACATATGTAAAGAAAATAAGGGACGTGGCAGAACCAATAACACATGGGATCTGAAATAAACAGGATGTTACATTTTACTTAAAGACAAATGCAATCTCGGAAAACATTTAAGATTCAAAACATCAGCACAGCACCAGGTCTTATAGTTATTAATAATTTATGACCATGTGAATATCAATGAAAACAGTTTGCATCTTCAAAGTTTCTAACTATGTCGTACAGTGATATTTGTTCGATGAATGTTGTAACTTACATGCATAACCGGGTTTAAAACTGTAAATATAGAATCTCTGGGGCTTAAAATGATCTCCAGCAAATACATTAGAAGGAACATCAGCCAGTATAGTGGAACATCCACCAACGCCTGCCCAAACCAGTAAGCCGAAGGGAAGAGCCCAGAAATGCGAAGCTGGGACCACACTTTGTCCTGAGCAGGAGACAGCAAAAATACAGATGCTATTTCAAGTTGAGGTTCAAGAAAATGTGGATTATGCAAGAGAATCCCAGTTTCTCCACACCCTTACAAACTCTGTATTATCAGTCATTTTAACATGTATTCATTTTATTTGGTGTGTAAAGGAATCTCATGGGGGTTATTTTCTGAGTTACACATGATATTACCCATCTTTTAATAGAAGCATTTTCCATCTACATATCTTCTTTGGTAGGTATCCATTTTAACATTTTGCCCATCTTTGAAATTAGGTTATCTTTTATTACTGGGGTATAAGAAATCTTTATATTGTTGACACAAATCTTTTGTTATGTATGTGCATTGTGAATATTTCTCTCCCAGCCTACAGCTTTTTATTTGCTTCTTGGTGTTTTACAAAGAAGAAAAGGTTTGAACTTTGATGAAGGTCAAGATAACATTTTTTTTTGGTATGGTCTATGCTTCCTCTGTCCCAACTAAGAAATATTTGCCTACCAGAAGATCTATGATTCATTTCAAAATAATTTTGTGTATGGTAAGAATTGAGTGTCGAGAACATGTTTTTTATAACAGTATCAAGTTCTTTCCATACAATTTTCTGAAAAGACTAACCTTACCCCATTTGAATTCCCTGGCAGTTTTATTGAAAATCCATTGATGATATATGTGTGGGTTTAGATCTGAAATGTCTATTCCATTTCATGTATTTATATGATTATCCTTACTTAATACAACACATTTTTATTTACTATCACTGTAGTAAGCCTTGCAGTCAGAAGCATAAATCTTCCAATTTTGTTTTTCTTTTTCAAAGTTATTTTACTTTCAGTTATTTGCATACTCATATAAATTTTAGAATCATTCTGTAGACTCTATCTATATATTTATATTTCCACTTATAAAACTTCCTTTTATTGTTACAACTTAGGATTTTTTGTCTGAATTGGTGGCTCAAGTAAATGTGTATGAATTGCCTCTTGAAAAATCCTGTAATTATATTACCTTCAACAAGTAAGGGAAGTTTCAGTTACTCATCGTTACCTTATAATCATTGATGCTGCCCATGGCAATGTAAGGAGCACAACTGGATGACAAAAGCAGGCAGAGCAAGGAAGGAATTATGAATCCAAATGGATTACCCAGTAACTTTTGAAAAGACAAAGAATATAATGAGTTGCATGAACAAATTTGAAATGCATTTAAAAATATTAAACAGACTATGTAAAACCCTGCCTTACTTCCCTTTTGTAACCAAACTCTTGACTATCTATTCAGTCTTGAAGCTTGATTTTTTGCTTGAAACCCACATGTATGGTTAAGGAAAATGCTAGTCACAGGATTGCACGATTTCACTTTCATTTCTTCATGTTCTCTTTGAAAATATAGTTTGTTAGTTCTAAAAAAAACCCAAAGTTCTGAAAAATTACATTGATTTCCCAAAGCCACAGAACTTGCATGAATCCAAACGCTAACTTGCCCTGCAGATGTTTACTCAATAAGAATAAAATCCCAGCCACCCGGGAGATGCCTGATGGAGGTGGGTCATAGAGTACATACTTACCTGCAAAGACGTACTTCTCCCAGTTTGAATACGTGCTGATGGTCTAACCATTCTAAGCAGCCCATTACTAACAATATCCATAAGAACTGGGAAGCAATTCAGTCTCTTGGTATTGCATGCTAATGAAAATGTGTAATTCTAAAATAGAAAAAGCAAGGTTATAAATTCTCAGAGATCTTCAATTTCCTCCTAAAGAAGTAAAAATTCAATACTTTAATTAAAAATCATGTTTTAAAAACAGTGTTAAATAATCTGAACAAAAACAAACATTGCGTTAAGTAAACCGAAACATGTATGTAGGCAGTATCTGGCTTTCAGGACACCAGGTGTCTGGCTTACAGTAGAATCAAATATTATTATTGTTTAAGAATAAAACAGAAGGTTCAGCATATATGTATTAGAAAATCCTTGAGAGGAAATACATATTTTTGGGATTTAAGTATGTTCTTGACAGTGGGTATTATGTAGTATTTATTTTGCTAATGCACACAGTCTGTGTTGGTAGACAATAATTGATATATGAATTGTTTATCATAATAATAACTACAATTAACTAAGTAATGAAAGCAGTACCCCTGTATTTGTTTTTCATTCTGCTTCTTAAATTGAAGGCCAGAGTATATTGATAGTTTATTAGCTTTGCACACCTGTAGGATAATTTCTTAAATGGAGACCAGCATACCTTGTCATGACCAGACACTATAATGGCTCCATTATAAGATGGATCATCTACGCCATTTCTATTTCCAGATGCATCCACTTCCAAAGCTATGTTTTGAAGCTCCACGGAATGTATGAAGTCATCAATGCTTGCCCCTAAATTGTAGTTTAATGTATTAGGTATCTCAAAACAAAGAAAATCAATGTCCACTTGTGTAGTGAAATGAAAATTAATGATCTTATGTAATATTTAGTGTACTATGGACTGCGAGGATATTTTCCCACATAATAAACATGCCTGCTACTGTGAATTTAAAAATTTACTCATTTCAATGGATTTTACTTTATAATATATTTATTCACTATGATCACTGCTATATGGTGCATATGGAATTGATTTTTTTCTGAGAAGACTTTAATGAGTTGCTATACCAATATGGTTTTAATGACATAGATAATCTCTACTAATTAATCACCAAATTGGCTAAGTCTCACTTCACTACCATAGATTATTAATTTATTTTCAAAATGTTTCTTGATAAAGGAAGACAACTTGTTGAATGGCTATATAAAGAGGTCCATGGACCTCCTCCCCAGAAAAACAACCATAACTTGTAAAAAAAACCCAACAAGATGAAATTTTTTATCTTAAAGACATACAGAAAATGAAAAGAGAAATTTATTTAAGAAAAATCTACTAAATCTGTGTAAGAACACCAAGAAACTGTGACAAAGACCTATACCTTCACAACTCTTCCTTGATAAGCATAACAAAAGCTCCCCTCTGAATGGGTTAGAGAAGGATTCAGAGATTCTACCTCCTCAAACTCAGTCTATAGTGTCTTCCAGGGAGGAACTGTGATGAGGATGATTGAGAACCACTTGTCCGTAAATTAGAGCTTCTACCTCATGGGTAAGAAGAGGACTTCAGATCTCTTAGCCTCCCATTTCTGGTGGTCTCAAGCTCCTGCAACATGAAGCTGAAGGGAATGGGAAAGTTTGGTGGCCTGACCCTCCCAGGAAGATAACTGGAAATCTATTGAAGTTGCATCTCTTCCTCACACTACACACAAAAATGACTCAAAATGCATCACAGACCCAAATGTAAGAACTAAAAGTATAAAAGCCTTAGAAGAAAATACAGGAGTAAATGTTTGTGATCTTGCATTAGGCAAAGCCTACTTAAATATATCATCAAAAGCACAGGCAAGGGAAAAAAATAAGTTGAACTTCATAAAATCTAAAACATTATGCCTCAAAGGATACCAATAACAAAGTGAAAAGATAATCTACAGGATGAAATAAAATATTTGCAAAACATTTATAGTTGATTCTTATTATTCTCAGTAGTTATGTACTTACTTCTATAAAGTCACAAGAAAATTATCCTACACACTGAATTAGTGAATATTGGATCAGTGTTTATAGGGGAAAGGCAGGTTTAGGTTTCTGTAAGCCTCTGGTCTTTAACCAATCAGTGCATTGTTTTATTTTATGTATGCTTCTGTATATTCATTGTTCCCGCAACCCAGGTACATGCCCTTGACCGGAATCGAACCTGGGACCTTTCAGTCCGCAGGCCGACGCTCTATCCACTGAGCCAAACCGGTTTCGGCTGTATATTCATTGTTGATCCATTAATCTTGATCTCCCCACCAACAGCACTATAATGCATGCCTGAACAAAGCTAATCTAACACACACATTTTCTTTGTAAGGTGCATCACAGCATTCTTTACTTAGGAACATTAGATAGCACTTCAGCTCTATAATTGGGAAGCATTTTATTTTATTTTTTAATAATTTGGGTTTTTTGTGTGTAGAAATTGGAATCCTCACAAAATGCTAGTGCAAATGTAAATTGATGCTGTTACTTTTAAAAATGGTTTGACAGTTCCTCAAAAGATTAAACATAGTCACTATATAACACAACTATTCTATTCCTAGGTTTATATCCCAAAGAAATGAATAAAACCACATTCACTTAAAAGCTGGATGTTTATAACAGCATTACTCATAATTGCCAATTATTGAAAAAACAACAAAAATATCAGCCCTCTGATGAATAACAAAAATGTGGTATATCCATTCAATAGAACATTATTCAACAATTTAAAAAATGAAGTATTGACACAACATAGATGATCCTTGAAAACATCATGTTAAGTGAAAAAAGTCAGTCACAAAAGATCATACATATAGTGTATGGACCTACTCATATTAAATGTCTAGAGTAGCAAATCCATAGCAATAGAAAATAAATTTGTGATTGATCAGAGCTGGGGGCATAGTGAATGGAAATGATTACTAATGACATGAGATTTCTTTTTGAAATGACAATATTCTATAAAGAATTGTACCAAAGATTATATGATTCTGTGAGTACATTAACGACCATCAAGCTGCACATTTTATTTTATTTTTTATTTATTTATTTATTTTTTACTGAAGAGGACATTTTTGAGATGTGGGCAGGGTTCAAGTACATTTTAAATGAATAAATATGACATGTGAATTATATCTCAAGCTATTAAAATGTGTTTTGGGGTATAAACATTTTTATTTTGCAAAATGCCCTCAGATCATTTATTTTTCCTTGACAAATACTTCCTTAATTCCTGCTTTATTTTGGGCTTGTATATTCATCATCCCCAAGCCTCATAAATTGTTTTGAACACATGCTGAAGAAGTAAAAAGCTCATTTCTTTTCTCTCATATTTATGTTGCTATGTAATGCTCTGAATAGTGAATGCACTGGAGACAAAGTATTCACCACATTATTACCTGTATTATTGATGATTAATAATTGAGTGAGAGGATCATGTGGTGGTTGTCCAGGAGCAAGGAAGTATAAATGGGGAGAAAGTTCCCATGTGTAACTGCCAACATATGTTTTTGAGATGATGTACTCCCACAGATTAGGAATAAATCCAATTCCTAGAACCAATAGCCTACACAGAAGAAAATAGCCAGTGTGAATGCACAGTCATGTCCTAACCTTTTTTTTTTTTTAAAAAAATATATTTTATTGATTTTTTAGAGAGAGGAAGGGAGAGAGATAGAGAGTTAGAAACATTGATGAGAGAGAAACATCGATTAGCTGCCTCCTGCACATCTCCTACTGGGGATGTGCCCGCAACCCAGGTACATGCCCTTAACCGGAATCGAACCTGGGACCTTTCAGTCCACAGACCGACGCTCTATCCACTGAGCCAAACCGGTTTTGGCCATGTCCTAACCTTTTAAAACAGTCTAGGCAGATTCTAATCAAATGAGACCAAGAAATTATGAAAACTAAACATATAGCCTTCTGACTCAGTTACTGAGTACCTTGTCCTTTTCCTACCTCTAAGTTAGAGATGATAAATTGTACATTTATCCTTTTGTTCATTTCTCTGGTTCCTCTCTGGCCATGAGCTACCACGTACAATTTCATGGAACATGTGTCCTTTAACTCTGTGTCTAGATTCTGCCTCTTCCTGGAATTCCAGTGTGGTGTTCATTCACCAACACTTTATACTCAATTTTCTTCACTTAGTCCTGTGATAACTGCATGGTTTCTTGAATCTCCAGGCCAAATTTTCAATTAGTTTTTACTCTTTATTTTCCTGTGCTCTCCATTTCAAATAAGTTGAAAATTTTATTATATTTTCATGCTATCTTATTTTGGAACCTTTCTCCATTCCTAATTTCTAATTTTATGATACATCTTATTGCAATTCTTGCTAAAGGACTGGCATCTCTGGAGATACTGTTATGTGGTATTGCCAGTTTAAGTTTAAAGATTTTGTTAAATCATGCTCATCTCCTAGTCAAATATTCTCAATGAATTCTCATTATTTATTTAGCAAGTACTTATTGAGATCCTATTTCTTGGATGCTTAATCCACATATTCACAGACAAGGTACTGATTGATAGCCAAAATCCCTTGGACACCAGGGTGCTACTGAGTGGTGACATGATTCTTAGGAGCAGGGATGGTGCCCATTATGCACACAGTATGTATGGAGAGTGAGCTACCATCACTTAAGAGGGCTGGAGGGAAGTTAGGACATCTAGGTTAGAGCAAGTAGGACATAATGGGAGAGTCAGGACTGCTAGGGCTGTGTCAGTAGAATGCCTAGATAACAACTAAAATGAGACATTGGCATATGGACACTGGAAATAAGGTCTATATCCCAATGTTTCTGTCATCTGCCGTAGAAAATCTAAAGGAGAACAAATAGTCTAGCAGGTTTGAATCAGTTAATAGAGAGTCAGCCCACAGACTAAAGGGCCCCGGGTTCCATTCTGGTCAGGGGCATGTACCTCGGTTGCAAGCTTGATCCCTGGTTAGGGAGAGTGCCAGAGACAACCAATTGATGTGTCTCTCTCACACTGATGTTTCTCTCTCTCTCTCTCTCTCTCTCTCTCTCTCTCTCTCTCT
>NW_006298628.1:6034344-6038637 GCF_000327345.1 Myotis davidii
ACCCACATTCTCCAGGTTCTCCAGCCAGGTTCTCCAGGTTCTCCAGCCAGGTTCGGTTTAGTTCTCCAGCCAGGTTCGGGTGCCAGGTTCTGTAGCCGGGTTCTTCAGCCAGGTTCTGTCTCGGTTCTCCAGCCGGGTTCTTCAGCCAGGTTCTGTCTAGGATCTTTTGCCATGTTCTCTCCAGCGAAGTTCTTCTGTTTCTAGGATCTGTGTAGGTTCTGTCTTCTAAGTTCTGTGTGTCGTTGTCTTGTTACATCTGTATTTATACCAGTTGATTCAATCCTATCAATCTCTATTCCAATACCACGTGGTATTTTGTGGTATTTAGGGTGTTTCTTATCTCCATTCCAGGGAGTAAAGATTATGTAGCTTAAGCATGATTGTTCGTAGTTAGATTAATTACCCGCCTGGCACTTAGTGAAGGGGTTTTATTCCCTCCCTAACTTCAGGGGAAAATCTCTACCTGGGGAAACAACCTTTCTCAGAGAGGTGACCTTGGTTAAAACACATAGTGCCAAGAAGGTGAGCAAATATATTAAGAACAGTATGCCATATATGCCAGGTCCCTTGAAACAGCAAGGATGGACCGGCTCCCGGCATTAGAATGACACAGACAATATATTAAAGAGGTTAAGGTAATTATGCAAGATCATCATAGTACCTAGGTATGACTTGGAAACTTGGTAAAGGAAACAATTTTCTTAGGTGCTCACCTAGAGAAACAAGTTACAAATTGACATGCTACAAACTAGGGGGTTAACTGTAAATTAAACCTAACTATAGCAACAACCACATTAAAAATAATGGACTAAACATGCCACTATAAGAAACGTTGTAAAATGTCTCAATAAGCAAAATTCAACTATATGCTGTTTATAAGAAGTGCATTTTAAATGAAAAGCACAAACAGGTTGAAAAAAATTTTAAAGTAATAAATTACATTAAAATTAAAGCAATCTATAATAATAAAAGCATAATATGCAAATCAACCAAATGGCTGAACAGTGAAATGATCGTCAGTCAACCTTCTGGATGACCTTCCGGACTAAGCCGGGGCTGTGAGGGCTGCGGTAGCCAGGTCTGTGAAGGCCTACTCTTGCACGAATTTTGTGCTTCGGGCCTCTAGTTGTATTAATATTAGACAAATTGGGCTTTAGTATATAGAGAAAGGGACAGAAAGCATAGTTGAAGAAATAGTGGCTAAAATCTTCCCAATTGTGATGAAAAACTCTAATCTACAAGTATAGGAAGCTCAACAAATACCACATAGGATAGACCAGTGGTCGGCAAACTGAGGCTCAGCAAACCGCGGCTCGCGAGCCACGCGCAGCTCTTTGGCCCCTTCAGTGTGGCTCTTCCACAAAATACTGGCTCTTCCACAAAATACTGACTTCTGCGCATGGGCCACGAAGTTTCAATCGCACTGTATGTGTGCACCCACACGTGGTATTTTGTGGAAGAGCCACACTGAAGGGGCCAAAGAGCCACCTGTGGCTCACAAGCCACGGTTTGCTGACCACGGGGATCGATGAAGGAGGTTCACACCTAAAGACATAGTTGAATTGTCAAAGCCAAAGACAGAGCAGCAGGAGAAAACCAACTCATCATACAAAGAAACCCTGAATAAGACCTAGAGCTGACTTCTCATCAGAAACCATGGAGACCAACAGGCAGAGTGATGACACATTCAAAGTACTTGGAGAGAGATTTAGAATGAGTGTTTCATCTGAAATTGCTCTTAGGAAATGGGATACAATGAGGGCTATGAGCCTTAGGTAGAAGAATATGGGCTGTTTTTAATATCAAGGCAAAATTGGCAATGGAGGTAACAAAAATGACAGGGATGCACTTCACTTTAATATGTTCTTGTCCAAGAATGGCCTTAATCATGAAACCCCACATGTTGTAATCATGTTATTGAATGATATTATTGGAATGGTGTCTTTTTTTTAGTTTTTTATTTATTGATTTTTAGAGAGAAGAGGAAGGAGAGAGAGGGAGAGAGAGAGAGAGAGAGAGAGAGAAAGGTGTTGTTCCACTTATTTATGCATTCATTAGTTGATTTTTGTATGTGCCCTGACTAGGGATCCATCCTGCAATCTTGGTGTATTGAGATGATGATCTAAGCAACTGAGATACTCAGCCAAGGCCTGGAATGGTGTGTTCTTGAACAATATACTAAACCAGGTGTTATGAATACATTTACATGATCATTTTCATGCATTTTATTTACCTGGTTCATCAATAGTTGATTTTCCTTCTAGTTTCAGGAACACCTCATTCAAGGTTGTCATGGAAACACCATAATTCTCAATTCCCAGGTCAGGACAGAGATCAAGATTCTCATAAAGTTCTAAAAAACACATACACAATAGCAAATCAAAATAAGTATAGAGCATCAATTAGAATATAATATTTCCCACTGTAGATAAAAGTCTAGCTCTTGTTACCTCATGTTTTAAATACCGGAACACATTGTATGCTCTTAATGATAGTTACAGTAATTATCATAGATATTATTTTTATGAATAATAAAACATTTATGTATTTCATTTCTTGATATTCTTGTACATTACCTGGAAATTTATTTGTTCTTTCCAAGGGCAATGTATAGACAAGTTTTCCTTCACTTTTTGCTGATAATTTGGCATCAGGGATGTGCTTTGTAACAATGGATGTTATTTTTTCTTGAACACACATTTCATTCAACTGCAAACTGGTGATAAAAAATAGATCTGTGTTATCTAATATTGTTTCCAATTGCATGAAGAAAATTACTTGTCTCTAGGAGACAAAGAAAAATCACATAAAATCTAATGCAAGAAATAGGTCACCCAAACATGAAATAAAAGGTCAAAAAATCAGATTATATATAGTGCTGACCTCCTAAAGTAAAAGATTTAACTACAGTAATGTTAAGCATCTTATCTTTGAATCAATCAATAATAACAGAATATGTTACTATCTAAAAATAGTAACAAATAAAATGAAGAGGATGGACAGGAGAGAAAGAACAAGAGAGAAGAGGAAGAGCTAGGGGAAAGAGAAAAAACAAGGAGTCTGCTTAAGAGACTGTTAAAACCCTGGGTGAGAGATGATGAGGTTGTGAAATACAATGTCAGTTGAGAAAGTTCCCTTAATACGTACCTTTCTTACCAAATAATGTGTTGTGGATATATTTTCTATCACATTTTTCTAAACTTTTTTGTTATATCCTTTTAAAAAAATATTTTATTAAGTTATTACATATGTGTCCTTATACCCACATTATCCACCATTTATCTTATATTCTTAATCTCTAAAATCTGCCAATCAATAACTCATATACTCATACTATATACTCCATCTATCTGTATCTGTATGGCTCTATCTCTAATCTCTCTCTATATCTGGCTATACATCTCCTTATTTTTAGTTGTGTATATGTGTATACATCAACATCTGTATATAATAATCAAAGGTTTTCTTGTGTGCTGTGATGTGTTACTCCAAGCATCATGTCTTGCATTAGCCCATTTCTCATTCTCCAGCCTCCTCAAGTGGCCATACCTTAAGTGATACCCAATCCCCCATTTCTTCTTTAGAAACAGACTTGAGCCTGCACACTTCAGCTTCCCTTTGGAGAGAAACACTTTCCTGTCTGAAAGAGAAGAAGCAAAGAAGAAAGTTTGTTAGGAAGTTGACTGTTCTTTCCCCCCACAAAGAAGAATTTGTTAGGAAGTTGACTGTTCTTTCCCCCCAAAAGATAGGTCATTGTCTGTGTGATCCAACTCTAATTCAGGAGTTTCTATATTTTCACATACAGGGCTTCATAAAAACACATTGAAATATAGACATTTTAATCTTATTTATATACTTTAGACTGTTGTTTTCCCTTCCAGCCAATAATAGAGGTTTTGCAGATAAATCTTTCAATATAGAGAGTCATCACATTATACATTTTAATGGACCAAACATCAAAATTGTTTGAATATTTCAAGTTGATTTCCTTCAATTTTTAGTAAAAGGACCAATGCCTTTGAATATAGACTCTTCCTTCAAAATAAGTGATTTTCCTGGCAGATCGTACCTCCATGTAATCAAAGGATACAAAATCCTAGGACATACATAGAAGTGGTTGGGAGTAAGATTCTTCGGCCAGTTCATATCATTGCCAGCTGTTCCAATGGCTGGTTAGAGCTGGGAGACCAGGTTACACAATACAGCTGCTGAGCATATAATCCATATTTCTCAAATCTCATGAAGTTTTCATCATGACACTTAAAGGAAACCAGTATCCAGAAATAACCAGCC
>NW_006298628.1:6039354-6040038 GCF_000327345.1 Myotis davidii
TTGAGCTGTGTGGTGTATGGGGTGGGAGAAAGGTCCCTTCTGCAGTTTTTCCCATTAAGATGTCGTCTACTTATTCTCCCCTCATGGTTAAGTGTGGTGCCATGATAAAGGGAATTTTAGCAGATGTGATACAAGCAGGGATTGCGAAGTGCCTCCACCCTGGGGTTGCCCTCTCTTTGCTTCTGGGGTCATGGGCATCACTGGATGAAGTGATGCTAGCTTCCTGGGGGATGTAGAAAGAGAGGTGCTGTGGTTCTAACTAGAGCCTCCATGTGTGAGTAAGGCTATGCTAAAGTGTCTGGCACCAGGTATTTTAATCCAGACAGAAAAACCACCAGCCAACCCAGAGTCATGAGAAATAAGCAGACATTTTTATTTTAGGTTGTTTGCTTTGGGAATGCTTGTTGCGCAGCAAAAGCTAACAGATACAAGTTGGAATGCCAAAGCACCAGAAAATAAATCATGAAATAATCAAATTCCATATATACCCATTAAGTATTGCATACCTCTATAGAATACTATAAATCAACTTCCGTTTTTCCCTGATAATCTGTGTTTGTGATCAATGATCATAAGAACTTATTATTATTATTTTAAAATATATTTTATTGAATTTCAGAGAGGGAGAGAGAGATAGAAACATCAATGATGAGAGAGAATCATTGATTGGCTGCCTCCTGCAAG
>NW_006298628.1:6040138-6043284 GCF_000327345.1 Myotis davidii
CTTTTTATTTCTGGTAATCTGTGTTTGTGATTAATGATCACAAGAACTTATTATTAACAGCTGATTTATTTGTCAGCCTGACTTTGGGGGAGAAGAACTCTCTCACCTTTGGTGGGAACAGATAACCCACTGAGAATGTTCAATAGTGTTGATTTTCCAGCTCCACTGTGACCAAGTATTGCAGTGATTTGGCCTTTATATATGTCAAATGCCAGATCTAGGAAGAAAAAAGAAAAGCAAAGAAGGCTGGGAGAAAGGAAGGAAGGAAAAGAGGTAGGGAGGTAGGAAAAAAACTACAAATTTATTGTTGAGCTAAAATTTGTCTTTTTATTTCCTTGAATGGCCATGTTTTCTATATATGAATATATTAGGTTGTTAAACTCAAAGTAAAAAAAAATATGCTTTTATAAATTTATATGTGCATTCCATTTTGAAAATTTGAAATTATTTGTTTTAAAACCAAGAAACACCTTATACGCTTAAGTTCATTAATATTGCCTGCTATATGGCAGGTGAATGTTAGTATTTATAGACTAAATGTTAATTTAGGCAATAAATGATAGATTAATAGTTCAGTAAATTGTTATGTGGTTAAAAATCCTTTCATGTATATGACATTTTTGCACAAAATGAAAATAGCAATATCTACAATAGCTTTAGAATTACCGAAGAAAAATTTGAGTTTGTAGAAAACAACCCAGAATAGCTTTAGGCTACCTCAGTATGAGACTGTATATCTCTCAAAGACATATATAATTTGAAAACACAATCAATTTTTTCTTTTATATAGTAGAAGTAATTGTTAGAAAGGAAATTTTATCATATGGCTAAATAACTAATTTCACACCTGAAATACCACTAGTAATTGTTCACCAAGAGCAAAAACAAGAGTGAAAATTAGAAAATTATTTCTATATAATAAAAGGCTAATATGCAAATAAACTGAATGGCAGAACAACTGTTTGCATTGATGCACACTGACCACGAGGGGGCAGACTCAACGCAGGAGCTGCCCCTGGTGGTCAATACACTCCTACAGGGGGAGCGCTGCTCAGCCACAAGCCAGGCTCAAGGCTGGCAAGCTTAGGGCGGTGGTGGGAGCCTCTTCAGCCTCCGCTGCAGCTCTAAGGATGTCCGACTCAGGGCGCAGGATGGGCTGAGGGACCCCTGAGTGCACAAATTTTGTATACCAGGCCTCTAGTATCAATATAATAACTAAATGGTACCTTTCAAAGCTTCTATTTTATCAGGCTTTCCTTTATATTCTTTTGTAACATTTCTGATTCTAAAAAAAAAAGAAAAAGAGGTTTCAAGTTATGACAATTTTCTTCAGTTGGTAATTCTAGGTTTGGTTGACATGATTTATGAATCTTGCCCCCTTCAGTACATAGAAACGCTGGGAATTTACTCTCTGGCAATCATGCTTGTGTGTGAGAATCAACAAAGGTATTTTCCCCCAGCCTTGGCTGCACACTAGCTTCACCTGGGAAGTTTTTAAAAAATATATTTTATTGATTTCAGAGAAGAAGGGAGAGGGAGTGAAAGATAGAAACATCAATGATGAGAGAGAATCATTGATTATCTGCCTCTTGTACCCACCACACTGGAGATTGAGCCCATAACTTGGGCATGTACCTTAACTGGGAATAGAGCCATGACCTTCTGGTTCATAAATCAGCATTCAACCACAGAACCACACCGGCTGGGACACCTGCCAAATTTTAAAGTTTCCCTGTGCTTGACCCAAGCTAGAACATTTAGAAGCTCTGTTACCTTAGGCAATGTACATGTTCTGGGTAAATTTTGGCTTTTGTAACCTAATAATTTGGAGTGCTTTAAGGCTGTGTTGAAGGATGAGTAAAATATTCCATCTTGCATGCACAGTGCTTGGTTCTTGGTAAGTATTCAGTAAACATCAGATGATATTGGTTTATGATGATGATTGTGGTAATAGAAAGGAATGGAATTAGCATGCTGGGTGCTTTAATAGATCTGGAATCCCAGGCATTTTAACTATTTTATTTTATCAGAAACATATCCATAAACTGAATCAAATTTACATTTCTTATTTTGTCATCTATTCATCAAACCATCCAGGTTCCATTCATATTGAACTGTTTCGATTTTCTCATTTCTGTTTTAATCCCATTTTACCATCATTCTACATAGTTCTTATAGTTGAGTGAGCTGCTAAAGAGATAGAAAAATTAAACATATAAACACATCAACTAAAGTCATTGTTTTGCTCCCAGTTGATCTGCTGGAGGTTAAACCTAGTTTAGGTCACAGGACAAATATAAGTATGGAAGATAAATATGGGACAGATTAAAATAAAAAATTAAATGGTTCTACAAGCTCAGTAGTCTGGAGTAATCTGAGACAGTTCATAGAAGACTGGCATATATGCTGGACATGGATGAAAAAGTTGAATAGTCAAGGATGTGGACAAATATCTTCCTAATTTTTTATTTGAAAATAAAAGTTACTAGCACGGAACAAAGCACATTCTAAAAGGCACTTCTCCCCCAATTCCCTTTGTGACTATCTCTAGGTCTTCTCTTCCTTCCTCTTCCCTACTCTTTCATCTTCTTTGAAAGGGCAATAAATAGAGAAGAGAAGTTTAAAAAATTGTGAGAGAAAAATAGGGAATATAATAAACAAGATGGGAGCCATGTGTGAATAAATGAGTCCAGGCAAAGAAAAGAGTGAAGTTGAGGCTCAGGTCAGAGAAGACAACAGATAGAAGATTAAGAATCCAGATAAGTGTTTTGTCAAATTATCTTTGTGGGTGAAATCTCAGCTTGTATTTAATGTAAATGTCAATAATATAAGACAAAAAAAGGTAAAGGAATTTTTTTGCAGCTTGAAGTGGGAAGTGATGAATGTAGCATGGATGAGTTCAATGGGAGCCACCGATAGGGCACTAGAGAGAACTTGGCTTCTTTCAGGTGTGAACTACTAGCTCCTCATTCTTTGGCCTGTTCTCCATCTGCAAACTTGTTACCTGATGGCTTCTTTCCCATGGAATTCTGGAGACACTGGTTCAAAAGAGTCATTAGATGAAGGATCAGAGTATATTTCATCTTCAAGGGCCACATGATCAGCATTATGTTGTCGTGACCAAAATGAGGACTTCAGGAAAAACA
>NW_006298628.1:6043769-6046020 GCF_000327345.1 Myotis davidii
ATTAAGTGAATACATTCTGCCATGAGATTTATTAATACACGATTCTATCATTTTATCTAGCTAATTTTCCTTTCTCATATTGATACTTCTTATCTTTAAAAGAATTTCTAACAAAGTCAACTTGTTTAAGTTCAGGATTAAACTCAGTCTTTTCTTTCTTTTTTTTGAGAGAGAGAGAGAGTGGAAGGGGGGAGAGAGAGAGATAGAAACATTGATGGGAGAGAAACATCAATCAGCTGCCTCCTATAGGCCCTCTACTGGGGTTCAAGCCCACAACTCAGCCAAATGCCCTGACAGGGAATCAAACCAGTGACCTCTTGGTTCATGAGTTGATATTCAACCACTGAGCCATACCAGGCTAAATTCAGTCTTAATGAATGGATGGTACAACTAATTCCAACTCTGTAATAAATGTATGAGCCAAAAGTGTAGATGCTGACATCTGTTTTTCTGGGCTCTTCTAGAAGGCAGAGGTAGTGCTTGTTCTTGAGGGATTACCTAAAACAGCACGATCAAGTCACTGCTTCAAGACCATGTTATGCGTTTTCAGTCTCACTCCCTTCCCTTCTTCCCTTTCTACCAGTGTTTAGTCACTGGTGACATTTTTACCCACTCAGTGTGTTTATGCCATTAGTGACTTTCATAATTTTTCCAGCTTTACTGAAGTACGATCAACAAATAAAAATTATATACACTGAGTGACCAGATTATTATGACCGCCCCATCAGTACTCCGTTGGGCCACCTTTTGCCTTCACCACTGCGGCGATTCTTCTTGGCATTGACTCCAGGAGATGTTGAAAGGTGATGCGAGGAATCTGACACCACTGATGACTAGCACTGTCCAGTTCTGTGAGATTTTGTGGTTGTGGAACCAGCTGCCTGGTAGCTCTTTTAACTTCGTCCCACAAATGCTCAATTGGATTGAGATCTGGTGATGGTGGGGGCCACCTAAGCAAGGAAAAGTCTCCCTCATGTTCTTGAAACCACTCCTGCACAATATGAGCACCGTGGCATGGCACATTGTCTTGTTGGAAGAAGTCATCTCCATTGGGATATGCCATCAACATGATAGGATGAACTTGATCAGCAATTATATTGAGGTATGTTGTGCTATTCAGACGTTGTTCCACACAAATTAAAGGGCCCAAATCATGCCAGGGAAACATGCCCCAAACCATAACACTGCCCCCACCAGCTTGACGGGTTGTACTCATGCATGTGGAGTGCATGCTTTCATGCTGTTTCCGCCAAATTCTCACTCTGCCATCTGCATGATGCAACTGGAAACATGATTCTTCGGACCACATGACTTTTCTCCAATGATCGACTGTCCAAACCTTGTGTTCTGTGCGAATTGGAGACTTTTTATCTTGGTAACTGCAGACAGCAAAGGTGTTCGAACAGGCCTTCGGCTTCCATATCCCATAGGATGCAGTGTACGGCTAATTTGCCTACAAACGTCAGGTAATCATAATAATCTGGCCACTCAGTGTATATATTTAAGGTGCTCAATGTGATGTTCTGTGAAATAATGACTGGGGGTGGGTGGGTATAGACTGGGAGGGATTAAGAGTGGAGGGATCAAAAGGCAGTGAAATGGGAGCTATCTATAATACTATCAACAATAAAAACTATATTAAAAATAAAGTGGAAAAACCTGAAAAAAATTATCATCATCAAGCTAATTAACATATCCATCACTTCACATCATTTCTATTTCTGTGTGTGTGTGTGTGTATTGAAAGAACACTTGAGATCTATCTTAGCAAATGTCAAGCATACAATACATTATTACTAACTATAGTTACCATGACGTACATTAGATCTCCAGAACTTCATCTTATAAATAAAAACGTGTACCCCTTAAGCAACATCTCTCCTTTCTCGACTCACCCCTGTCCCCAAACCCTGGTAACAAGCATTTGACTCTCTGTTACTGTTAGTTTAACATTTTTTAGATTCCATGTATAAGTGAGATACAGTATTTGTCTTTCTGTGTCTGGCTTATTTCACTTAGCAAAATGCCCTCTGCGCTCATCCACCCATGTTGTTGTAAATGGCAACATTTCTTTCTTTCTTTTTTTAAAGGCTGAATAATATTGCATAGTAGATAGATAGATAGATAGATAGATAGATAGATAGATAGATAGACAGACATACAGACAGCACATTTTCTTCATCTATTCACCCACTGATGAACACTTAGGTTGTTTCCATACCCATATCTTGGCTACTCTGAATAATGTTTC
>NW_006298628.1:6048932-6051169 GCF_000327345.1 Myotis davidii
TTGCAAACAACCCAAATACCCAAACTTGATATTCTCTCTTCTAGATGCATAGTCACCCCTAAATTCAGCCTCACAAGCATTCCACTAAGGACAATGTATCCCATTCATAGGAAAAAAGGTAGAAAGTCATTACATTTGCATAAGGAAGTCCACTTTCCCTAAACTCCTACCTTTATTTATTGGTACACTTGACTCACCAGAATGCTGAATGTCGAAGACCCATCATTGTCATCAAACCCTTCATCCTTTTCCTCTCTCTTGTAACATTAATAGAGGCATAATAAATGAATGGGGAAAAGGAAATAATGTAGAAGAAAAGGTAGAGATCCATGGTTGTCCCTTCTTGTCTCACGAAGGGATGTATCTTCATATTTTTTCCAGTAACTGACATCAATTCCTCCATCACCGAGTGATTTGTTGTGATCTAAAGAAAGACAGTGATTTGTATATTCATGGATGACAGGCTCCGTTTTCTTTCAGTCATCTCTTTCACTATGAACACGTAACGGGTTTGTGTGGAGCTGATGCTAGCCCAACTTTTCACTTCCCTGTTCCCCCACTGGCCTGCTTGGAGCCTCCACTCCAGGCATCCCGAACTGCACACATTTCCCCAAATTTGAGCTTTATCGCCTCCCTGCTTAACCTTGCCTGATGTTTTGCTTGCAATGTCTTTATGACATTATCTGTTCAGCAAACCTCTTCCCTCAAGCTTCAGGGTGAAATGTCCTTTCAATGAGGCATTCTTTCATGGCGTCCTAGGCCGAGGTGCTTGTGCTCATTTACCAAGAAGGACTTTATGAACACCTCCATGACACCCTACTTCTCTTCCAAGAATTTAATTTTAGGCCTGGCTTCCTGAGAAGGTGTCTTTTCCGCGGAGAAAATTTCTCTTCTATTTATATATATCTTCTATGGCACGTGGCAACTTAAGTAAACTTTGTTGTAAGGAAACCGGTGAGTAAATGAAAGAACAAGGCTATTGATTTATATTTTCTTTGATGAAACTTTAAAAAAAAATGATTTGAGAGAGAGGAAGGCAGAGGGAGAGAGAGAGAGAGAGAGAGAGAGAGAGAGAGAAACATTGATTGATTGCCTCCTGTACATTCCAACCAGGGATGGAACCCACAACCTAGGTATGTGCCCCAACCAGAATTGATCCTGTGACCTTTTTGGTGCACAGGACGAAACTACAACCGACTGAGCCACATGGACCAAAGCTGATGAAACTTTTCATGCTTCTAATACCATTAATCTGCATTGAACACTAGTTTTCATTGGACATTTTTGTACTCACTTCTATAATAGCAGCATTAATGGCAGCTTGAAGAGCCACAAAGCCTTCCTTCCAGGGTGTTGTAACTCCACAGTCAATATCTCCCCAATATGTTTCATAACAATGAGCTTTAAGGGAAAAATGTATAACTGTTTTAAGAAATTATTTTCTATCCCACAGGTATAAAGACATTGCCGAATACTGACTTCTGAGAAGTTTAGAGGCATATTTTTTTCTCATTTATTTTTTCATCAGGTTGTCATTTCACAAGAAATAATTTCATTTTGTTCTTTATGGAAAGACAATTTTCCTCACACTGACTGACCCACAATGTCTTCCATGGCTCTCTCTTCTGCTTCACTGATCTATCTGTCAATTACTATGGTAGCAGCACAGTCTTAATTACTTGTTACTTCATTCTTTTCAAAGAGCATCTTGCCTATTCTGTGCCCCTTTTAGAGGTATATTTTAGAATAAGTATATTAATTTATATTTAAACCTCTGTTATGATTTTGATTGAAATACAATAGGTTCCTGAAGAAATCTGGGCAGAATTCATATCTGCAATAAATAAATTATAAACATGTAATATATGTATACATGCATATATATCTAGACATGAAATTCGTGCACGGGGGAGGGTGTGTTCCTCAGCCTGGCCTGCACCCTCTCCAATTTGGGGCCCCTCAAAAGATGTCCTACTGCCAGTTTACAGGGATCGGGGCTAAACCAGCAGTCGGACAGCCCTCTCGCAATCCGGGACTCCTGGCTCCTAACCGCTCACCTGCCTGCCTGCCTGCCTGCCTGATTGCCTCTAACCACTCTGCCTGCAGGCCTGCTCATCCCTAACTGCCCCCGCCCCCGCTGCCGGCCTGCTTGCCTCCAAATGCCCTGCCAACAGCCTGATCACCCCAAACTGCCCCCACCCCCTGCTGGCCTGCTTGACCCTACCTTCCCTCCCCAC
>NW_006298628.1:6051644-6052289 GCF_000327345.1 Myotis davidii
GTGGTGCAGAGGAGATAAATACTTGTTTCTGGATTATTCATAGATTGCTGACTTTCGGGATTGATTGTGCAAGCCCCTCCTTTTATTGATGTCCACCTTCTGTTGACAGACATCTACCATGGGAGAGAAATGAGATGAAACTCTCTTTCTTTTCATTGTAAAAAGCATTTGAATTCCTAGGGTGTGATAAGGCCACCCAGCCATCCACAGTCAAGGTACACATTTTCACAGAGGATGTTCCCACTCTTGAATAAATTAAAATAATTTTTGTTCCTTTAAATTAAACTTTCTTCTATGACTGTTTTCTTGTTACTTAAAAGCTAGTTTTTTTGGAACCGCTTCCAAAGCTTTTCACGCTGTATATGTCCTTGGAATGAATTTATAAGTAAGAATTGATCCCGGCCGGTGTGACTCAGTGGTTTAGCATAGACCTATGAACCAGGAAGTCACAGTTTGATTCAAGGTCAGGCCACATACCCGGGTTGTGGGCTTGATCCCCAGCACAGGGCGTGTAGGAGGCAGTCGATCAATGATTCTCTCTCAACATTGATGTTTCCATCTCTCTCCCTCTCCCTTCCTCTCTGAATCAGTAAGAATATATTTTAGAGAGAGAGAGAGAGAGAGAGAGAGAGAGAAGAATATATA
>NW_006298628.1:6052657-6055992 GCF_000327345.1 Myotis davidii
TTGCATTCAAACTTACATCTGTTTAGAGCACCTATATATGTACAGACGATAAGTACTAGTATAATTTTTACAGTTTGTCCTGGAGTCTTGTTTAGCTGTGAACCTAAGGGTGTAGCCCAGCCATCCTCCTGTCACCTTCTCCTGTCCTTGTCGCCCCGCCCAGGCCTCTCCTCCACCCTCCTTCCCTCCCTCTTCCCTCCGATCCACAATGCGATCACTGGCCGCAGGCAGCCCACACCCCCAGCCTGGGGTTGTTGCCTCACCTGCCACCAGGCTTTCCAATGGCGATCACCTGCTGAGGGCCGCCTTTGCCCGCCCCCCAGCTCTTGCTTGCCGCCTGGGTTTCCGATCATCGTTCTCCCATCCTTTCCCTTTCGCCTCCCATGATTGCACCTATGTATGCAAAGTAACCGCCATCTTGGTTGGCAGTTAATTTGCATATCGCCCTGATTAGCCAATGGGAAGTGTATCGGAGGTACGGTTAATTACCCTATTTGTCTTTTATTAGATGAGATATATAAAAAACTACAACATAATACAGTATGTTAATGTACCTCAAAATCACTGTACATTTTTGAAATGTGTTCATTGGCCTGTTGACATCACCATTGTAGATAAAGATATTAAAATTCACTGCACTAACATTTATTCCCACATATATCTTATGACATAAATTAAATAGAAAGTAGTGTAATTGTATAGCTAGAAAGTTACCTGTATGGTCTCTGTGTTCCTTCCTTTTTGAAATTGATTCTTCCTGTGAGAATTTCAAATTATATGAGAATGTATTAGTAAAGATGACTCCCACTGCTCCCATAGGAAATTTTGACATTTCTTCTTCAAAACTTTCTCCATCAGACAGTCCCAAGATGTCTGTCTCTGCCAGTATAAGAAAATAATATTATAATTAATTGGAGGCATGATGAATGAAATTCATGCAAGAGTAGGCCTTCCTTCCCCCAGCCGCCAGCATGGGCTGCCCTCTGGCACCAGAGACCTGGGCTTCCCTTACAGCCCTGGCTTCCTCCAGAAGGTCGTCTGGAAGGATGTCTGGCCTAATTAGCATATTATGCTTTTATTATTATAGATAATTTCTTAGGAGACTAACATCAGGTTTCACATTCAATTGCTTTTATTAAAGTTCTTTATGGAAATAAAATTAAATCAAATATCGATTTGGAGTAAGTCAGGCACAAAGTTGGGTATAGGCATTTCTACTTAAAAAATATTTTTTTACTGATTTCAGAGAGGAAGGAAGAGGGAGAGAAGATAGAAGCATCAACGATGAGAGAGAATCATTGATTGGCTGTTCCTTCACACCTCGCACTGGGGATCAAACCACAACCCTGTCATGTGCCCTGACTGGGAAGTGAACTGTGACTTCCTGCTTCATAGGTTGATGCTTAACCACTGAGCCATGTTGGCTGGTGGGACAGACATTTCTATAATTTTATCCAGAGAGTGCATAATCAGAAAAATCAGAAAACATATATAAAAATTATTTTCATATGTTGGAATTATTGAACCAATTTTAATTACATATAATATACTATATCAATTAAACTACTCACAGAAGAATTAGCATTACAGTAATCTATAATTAGCATTACAATAAACCTAAAATTATATATATATATCAATCACAATTAGGTACTGGTTTATATCAGGTAGAAATAACTATGTAACTTCATTTTTCTTTAACAAACCTTACAGTATAGTCAATACGCTGGAAAAAAAGAGTGAAACCTTAAAAAATATGTGAGTGCTTATGTTGATATCACTAAAATAATCCCTATTTTTTGCTAATATTGTGTTCAATGCCATATAGGTGCTTCAGTAAGACTGAAAAAAAATGAGAAGAAATGAAAGAAAAATTCAGAATTGGGGTGGGAATGTCAAAGATCAAAGTGGAGGGAGCAGGAAGCATGTATTTTGATAGAATTAACATTTTCCCCATGGGATAATATTTTTCTTTTCCTTTCTTTTTTTTAATAGAATTTTTATTTTATTATATGATAATATTTTTCATTAAATATATTATAATCATGAGTAAGTCTCTTAACCTTTTTAACTCAATTTCCATATTTGTAAAATAAACTTAATATCAATTATTATTAGTACAGAATAGTAAGCATAGTACAGATAAATATAATACAGAAAAATACTATTACTATTACAGAATAATATCCTATTACTATAGAATAAAGTCTACAACTCTAGCACATAGTAGCATTTCATGAATATTTATTATCATTATTGCAAATGACCTTACTGTAAAATAAAGATAATGACACATTCATTGTGAAGACAAACTCCATGCAAAGATATAGCACACAATAGTTATTTAATGAATATTTATTATTGCAATTGCCTGTGACTTTTAATAAAGGTTTTATTGAGAAGCACATGTTCATGACGTCAGGACCCCTAGGGGGACACTGTAAAACACAGTAGGAACAAACCATCTCAGGGTAGACAGGAAGAGTAGGCCTCAGTTTGTCAGGCAGATCAAGTTAAGATCTTGAATCAAAAGCAGATTCAGTGTTTGCAGGCAAGATGCACAGTGTAGACATTCACATTCAAGTGGAACTAATGGTGTGATGTTCGGTGCGGTACCATGGGAAAGCTAGGGAGGTCTACACCCACCCTCCTGGCCTGTGTGCAGGGAAGCAAGGACAGGAAAGAAAAGTCCACATAATCTGGGATGTGCAGTCATGAATACAGACTGCAGAATGGGTGGACTTCTGGATACTGAGTTCAGATATGGAGTCAGAATCCAAACACAAAATGCATGGTTACTGGGGCCAGAGTGGAATTATGCACAGAGGTTGACAAAAAGAAGAGACATTAATTCTATACCTCCCAGTGACTGGGTGGAGCAAGAGTCACAGGTTGCCTTGATAATAATACTGCTCTTGGTAGGGAATAATGGTGCCTAAAATTAATACTGAGTACCTCCCAAGTCATGTTTTCCTGTTCTTTAAAAAAATTTGAGATTTAGTTCCATAAAAGTCACCCTTTTAAACTGTGCAATTTCATGATATTCAGGATAGTCACAAAGTTGTGCAAGCAGTAAGCCACTGTCAAATTATAACTCAATTCACATTTATGGGCCAATCACCATAGACTCCCCTTTGAAGTGTGCATTTCTATTTGTAAAAAAAATCCAAAACTGCTGATTTTATTTGTTTGTTTTTTTTTGTTTGTTTGTTTTAAATTTAAATCTTTATTGTTCAGATTATTACATTTGTTCCTCTTTTTTCCCCCATAACTCCCCTCCTCCAAGTTCCCGCCCCACCCCGCCCTCACTCCCCACCCCCCGTCCCACCCCAGAG
>NW_006298628.1:6056984-6058907 GCF_000327345.1 Myotis davidii
GTGTGCTAATCTAGCCTTTGCCTGAGGCTATCGGGCAAAAGCCTCTGTGCCGGGCTTGGGCGGGGCGGGTCGCACGGGATCAACAGGGCGGGCCGGATAGGGAGAGCAGTTATGGCCGCTCTCAGTCCTGTCCCGGGGGCTCTGCCTCTCTGAGTCCCAGCAACCGCTGCAAACCTCGGAGAGAAAGCTGCCTTCGAGTTCCGACCGAAACCAGACAGTCCTGCTTCTCCCGTTTGAGTCTGTGCCCCTAAAGACTCTCCCGGATCTGGAGCTCACAGTCTGCGACTCCCTCCGGATTGAAAACACCAACCGCCGCCCGCTCCGCGCACTCCGCACCTCAGAATTTGACTTCAGCACTGCGCCTCCTCTGAGTGTCCGTATGCGTTACTCTTTCCTCCTAGTTGTAGGACTTCCACTCAGCCAGCGTTCCTGTGGGTCTGGGTGATGTCCGTTCCGTCTTTTAGTTTCACTTTTGAAGTGGTTGTTCGAGGCAGCAAACTCCGGCGTTAACCTATGCCGCCATCTTGGTTCTCGAAAGAGGCAAAACTGCTGATTTTAATCGACTGACATCCAGTCTGCCTTCTAGTAAACAACCTACCATATATCTACGATACTGGTCCTCTTCCATTCACACATCCTGTGGTTTGGATGTGGTTTACAAGGGGACCTGGAAACCCAACCAATGGACAATGACAATATTTTTCTCTCCCTATCCAATGAGATTAGTTCCTGATGGACCAAGATCCAGAAGGATCTTCTTATCTAAAGAAGACCATTTGTTTCATGGGTATAATTTCCAAAATTATTTAGAACTGTTGGGAAAGATCTTTATTCCTTTCACTGGAGTTGTTTATGTGGTAGGGCTAACACTGGAGATTCTGAAGACTAACTCTGCGTCTTTTGGGGGGAGCCTACCTGTGTTTGAAGGCCGCACACATTGCTATAGACCCGAGAAGCAGACACATATTTCTCCCTCTGCTGTTGACACTCACCTATCCAGCTGTGCTCTGATACTCTTTTTCCTGAAGCTGCACAAAAGATGCCCCTTTTCCTTACCACAAGATGAATTGGAAGTCCCTCATTCTCAACTGGAATATTCATGAAAAATATAATACTGTTAACTCCATTTTAAATATGGTGGTGAGACTCAGAGAAGCTGATGACTTGTAAAACGTTCTATAGACATAACACAGAACTACTTTCGTCAAATGCTCTCTGACTCTATGTCCAGTTATCTTGCCTCTGCTCTAGGCTGCTTCTCCTCAAATTTCAGGAAATTGTCGCAGACATGATCTCGACAGTAAGAATGCTCATCTTATTTTTCATTGATAAGTACCTCACCACTAAAGGGTGAACAATTAAAACGCAGAATACTCTTCAACAGAATCTTCAAACATTACCTTTTGGTAATGAAAGGTGAGAATAAAATTCCTATAATCAAATTTAAGAAGAGAAAAGATTGGTTGTTTTTTGGATATAATAATAAGACTATTATTATTATTAAGACTATTGCTAGAGCAATAGTCTCATTTCAGTAACAAAGCTTCCACAGCTACAAGTCAACAAATCGCTAAACACTCCTCCTTTTGAACATCTACCCATTTGTGTATCCCATGCTTCCGCAAAACCTACACAACATCAGCCAATTTCTTTATTGAAAAACTGCACACTGCAAGTGGTAATCCCTTGCTTGGCAAGAAATACATTCATAGTTTTGACTTAGATATGGCCTCTTATGCTCTGGAAAGGGAAAATACATTCACATCTCTCATTACCTAGAAATGGTGACAACTGATATAGTTATGAACAAAAATATAAATTAAATGCACACATCTGCAGTCTAATGAGCCAACTATTGACATTAGAAATTCCTCTTAGATTTCTAGAAAACTCACCATTTATACTGGAGGCCAAGGTCACTTT
>NW_006298628.1:6059164-6069220 GCF_000327345.1 Myotis davidii
GTGTCTCCTGCCCAAGCCCTAACCAGGCCCAGGCTAGGGAGGAGCCTGTAACCAAGGACTGTGCCCTTGACCAGAACCAAACCCAGAACCCTTTTGTCTGCAGGCGAGCACTCTACCCACTGAGCCAAACCAGCTAGAGCAGCGGTTCTCAACCTGTGGGTCGCGACCCCTTGGGGGGTTGAACGACCCTTTTACAGGGGTCGCCGAAGACCATCAGAAAACACATATATAATCACATATTGTTTTTGTGATTAATCACTATGCTTTAATTATGTTCAATTTGTAACAATGAAAATACATCCTGCATATCAGATATTTACATTACAATTCATAACAGTAGCAAAATTATAGTTATGAAGTAGCAACGAAAATAACTTTATGGTTGGGGGTCACCACAACATGAGGAACTGTACTAAAGGGTCGCGGCATTAGGAAGGTTGAGAACCACTGAGCTAGGGCTTACTAGGAGTTTAAGTGTTTTGATCCACAACGCCAATGTAATACATGCACTAATCATGCAATATGAGAGGCAAAAGTGGCAAGCTATTATAAATTATCAGTTGATAGCACTGTGGTGACCTACTCGTGCTGTGCAGGCAGATCTCGTTTTATTGCGCTCTGCTTTACTGCACTTCACAGATGGTGCATTTTTGCAAGTTGATGGCAAGACTCTCCACCAGCAGAAAGATTACCAAGAGCTTTATTGCGATCCTCACTTTACTACGGAGGCCTGCAACTGAACCCGCATACCTCCGAAGTATGCCTGTATTTGCTTCTGCTGAAAGCGCATGTTGTAAGAGACAGTTTCAAGGCATTGCACAATTAATGGTAATGTACTGGTTACATGCCAAGACTCTAGTATTGGAAACTCAACAGTATGTTGGCGACCTGCGAAACACTATCTTGTTAGTTATCAATACTAGTCACTTAAACACTACCAATAAGAAATCACTCTATTCCCTAAAGCCATGATTGTAGAAAAAATTTCACAATAGATGTACAGTAAAATCCCTCCTTAGTGAAAAGTGCTACTTAGCTAAGACTATCTGATTTTCTTTTTTTAAATATCAAAGTTTAACCGGGATTTTTTGTTATATGGTATAGTTACAAGTTCTAATAATGATTTTCTTCTTGGCCTTAATCACATTTCTAAATTACCCACTATTTTTGAAGAGAATGGTTTCCTTTTATTTTTTTTTTTTTTTAGAGAAAGGTTCAAAAGAGAAAAGTGCCAGTTGCTATTTCTGTGGGTTGATTTGTTTACTACATCTTCAGAATACCAGTATCCTAAACCAAGGATCTATGTGTGGGAACACTGGTAAAAACTGTGACCATTGCCCAGCTGTTGCTGCTCAGTGGTTGAGCATCGGGCCATGAAATAGGAGTTCACAGGTTCGATTCCCAGTCAGCGCACATGCCTGGGTTGGGAGCTTGATCCTCAGTCAGGGGCGTGAAGGAGGCAGCCAATCAATGATTCACTCACATCATTGATGTTTCTATCTTTCTCTCCCTTTCCCTTCCACTCTGAAATTAAAAAATATATACATTTTTTTAAAAAGTGTGACCATTGACTTTTAAAAATTGATTGGGTTCTCTGCTGCTGACCAACTTCAGTGCCTTCAGACCTCAAATGATGAGTCTGTTATCAAAATATCTTGAGAAAGATTTCTTCTATTGCATAAAGGTGTTGTTTTGTTTTATGGAGGGGAAATAAACAGAGTTACCTCCCAAGGAATGGACATTTTTCAATCATAAAGAAAGAAGAGAAACAGATATTGAATCATACCATTAAGGACTCCCTTTTCATTCTCCATTTTTTAAGCAAATTCTTGCATAATAAGGCCCCAGTTTGCTGACACACACTTCTCTCTCTCTTCTTCATGTTGCCCTGTTTCATAAGAAAAGAAAAGGGGAGAAGGTAAAGCATATATGAAGGTCTTAATGGGAAAAAAATCCTGCAAACACACAAACGAGCAGCCTGAGAACTCCAGTGTTCTGAATCTGAGTGCCTAGTACCTGAGTGTTCCAAAGTCAGCATTTTATTATTGGACCTGCTCCCCTCTGCCCCCATCTTTCTCACGAATAAGTTGTTGTTTTGGAGGATTTTTGTTTCATTGTGTCTTATACTCATGTTAAAACTGGTTTTCCTTTGCTTCTAGTTTTGCCCACATTCTTACCTTCTGTTATATTTTATCAAGTTTTCTTTCTCCCTTCCACATTTTACCTCTTATTCTAAAGATATAATTAAAAAAACTACTCTTTAAAAAAAATCTTTTGAAACTTTAAAAGAATTATTTATTTAATTTCGTTGCTGTTTATTTAGGATGGTTATTTTGTATTTCAGTTGTAATTCCAGTTTGGTCCTGGGAACGTGTCAGTACAGTATCCACTTACTCTGCCGCCATTTTGGAATCTGTCTGTTGTTGTTCATCCTCACCCAAGGATAGTTTTTCCATTGATTTTTAGAGAGAGTGGAAGGGAGAGGGAGAGACAGAGAGAGGGAAACATTGATATGAGAGAGACACATGGATTGGTTGCCTCCCATACTTGCCTTGACTGGGGCTGGGGATTCAGGGAATTCAGTCTGCAACCGAAGTACGTGTCCTTGACCAGAATTGAACCCGTGACCCTTCAGGCTGTGGGCTGACACTCTAACCACTGAGCAAAACCACCAGGGCATAATGGTTACTCTTAAATTTTGGCTTTTCCAAGGGAATGATCTCTTCTTTTTCATGAAAACCTATCTCTTCATAAAAGAAGGACTTTCTAGGTACTTAACCTCTGCTGAAATCTAATCTGAAACATTCTGGTTATTATAAAATTTGGCTCAATCTCTAATTTAAAGTATATATAAGTTAGATTTATTTTTCCTGGGTACTTATTGCTGATAGACTATATAGGTTCCTATGGGAGGCTGTCATGCATTTGAGCTTGGGCTCCAGATGAGGTAGAAATTCCACCTGACTGCGCTCAGGCAGGCGTTAGCTGGGTGAAAAAGCCAGAACCCTCTGACTTGTGTGGAGGCCAGCTTGTTGTGAAAACATTCCAGGGACTCTGCCCAAAATTGCCTGCAGAGAGCAGCATTATGCTTCTGTAGATATTGCACCAGGAATACACAGCAGACCACAGCCCTCCTCCAGGTAAAAGTAGCAAGTCACAGATTTAGCATATGCAACATTGAGCACAGGAGAGAGAGGAGAGAGTGTTGGAGTTGTGGTGCTGAGATTAGGTAGGGGAATTTATACATAGTTTTTTTTTCCCAGCAAGGGCCCAGAGTACCTCCCAGAAGGAGGTGCCTCAATGCCTACAACTGTGCCACATCTTCCCATTGCCTCATAACCAATATCACAGAACACGACCTGCTGAGCCTGCCCTGAACACAATGGGACGGGAATGCTCGCAAAGCTCACTGCAGGAGCAAACTGTGCATCTGAGCTGATCTCTAGGAAGTAAGGGGATTCTGGGATGATCCCTAGTTTTCTGGGAAGCATGACAGATGACTCGGAAGACTAGGTCAGGACTTTTGAGCACAGAGCAGCATCTCCACCCTGAATTTGGCGTTTAAGTCCTGAACCTGGAGCAAGCAGTCTGCTCCCTCTATGTGTACACAACATTGGCCAGGGATAGAAAGCAGGCCGTTGTCACGGACTCCTCCATCGTGATAACGGGTGGGTGAGTGTGCCCCTGCCTGAAGCTCTCATTCCATTTGTGGAAGATGCCGACAGGGCTGTGCTATTTCCTAGATATAAAGCTCGAGAAATGGGTCTGGAAGCTGGTTCCAACGTCAGGCTTATTAGCCAAGACAGCCTCTGAGGGCATTGTCAGAGGAAGAACCTACACGTGGATGCTTCATGAGGCTGAGAGGCAAGACTAGGGAGGAGAGGACTGAGCGAAGAGACTGGAGAGCCCATGGATGCTGGGGTCCTGCCCCAGCAGGTCCAGGGGTCCCCAAAGGTGTGGACGGAGTCGGCGAAGAAGGAATGACACAGAGACAGCGTTCAGTTGATCAGCATCCTTGCCAGGATCTCTAGCCACAATCTCCAGCCAAGTTCTGTGTCCATGTTCTCTTGCTAGGTTCTCCAGCCAGGTTCTCCAGGTTCTCCAGCCAGGTTCTGTAGCCGGGTTCTTCAGCCAGGTTCTGTCTAGGTTCTCCAACCAAGTTCTGTAGCCAGGTTCTGTCCAGGATCCTTTGCCATGTTCTCTCCAGCGAAGTTCTTCTGTCTCTAAGTTCTGTGTAGGTTCTGTCTTCTAAGTTCTGTCTCTAGGCTCTTCATCTAAGTTCTGTGTCTTGTTGTCTTGTTACATCTGTATTTATACCAGTTGATTCAATCCTATCAATCTCTATTCCAAAGGTTAGGGTGTTTCTTATCTCCATTCCAGGGAGTAAAGATTATGTAGCTTAAGCATGATTGTTCGTAGTTAAAGAGATTAATTACCCGCCTGGCACTTAGTGAAGGGGTTTTATTCCCTCCCTAACTTCAGGGGAAAATCTCTACCTGGGGAAACAACCTTTCTCAGAGAGGTGACCTTGGTTAAAACACAGTGCCAAGAAGGTGAGCAAACATATTAAGAACAGTATGCCATATATGCCAGGTCCCTTGAAACAGCAAGGATGGGCCGGCTCCCAGCACATGGAGAGGCAGGCGGAGGGAGGAAGGGATTCTTGGAAAAAAGCATTAGGTGAGGGTGTCCAGTGAGAGGGGCTCAGGATCCCCATAAATGGTTCTAGTGCAGAGAATTCAGAGTAACCACTTAAAAAAAATCCTCACCCCCTCTGAGAGAGACACATCGACTGGTTGTCTCCCATTCTCTCCCCCACCCCAACCCACCCCCGACTGGGGCTGAGGATTGAATTTGCAACCCAGGTATGAGCCCTTGACTAGAAATTGAACCTGTGACCCTTTGGTCTGCAGGTCGATGCTCTAATCACTGAGCAAAACCGTCCAGGGCCAGAATAACCACTTTTAAAGCAACTGTGCAGGGCTGTGCAGGTGGGTAAACTGGCCCAGAGGGTGATCTCCTCTCAGTGGAATCAGCCACAGCCCAATGTAGCATGAAAATGTCAGTGTGGCTCCAGCCCCTTAGCCTTTCCATTGTAAGTTAGCATCACCTACTGTATTTTTCCTGAACTTACATATGTTCTGTAGTTTATCCAAAGACTAACAACCTTTTTATACAAGCAGTAGGCAGTTTCAAAGGGTACCAACTCTGATCCTCCCCCTGTCCTATGGCTGTTGCATTCAGAACAAAATGTTTACACGGCAGCCGTGTGAAAGCTCTGTGTCCTGCAAAGCATATGAGTGTTGGGATGAGGAAAAGCTGCACATTTCACATTTGCACCCAATACGTGGTGTGCACAGAGCAGAAAACCCTGGAAGGCAGCTTTCATTTCTAAAATTCTTAGAGCCCAAGTGTGAGGGGCAGGAACAATAGACATGCGAGGGTGCGAAAGGCAGGTTCATATGGAAAATAAGACAATGATTAGCAAATAATTATAACACAAGAACAAATGGTGTGCTTTGTGTTCTCACAACTGTCAACCTGCTTTTACCCACCCCTGTGTTTCTGTAAATGTTTTTCATAAACAGACTCAAAGTCAGAGAAACAGTTTATCGCAATACCCCCAAGTTATTGTATAATAAAAGTAAAGACCTTCAAAGGCAATTCAGGTTTACAAATGAATTCTCAATATTCCTAGTTCTCCGCAATCTCTGAACAGATTTCAGCTTATTCCTACATTCAGTTTCTGGCTTGAAACCACGTAACAGGTGCAAAACTTTTTTAAAAACGTATGTTATAACTCAATGCTTTCATCTTTACAATTTTAAATACCAGATGTCCAAACACATCCAAATAGTCCATTCATTTTCAAAATAGTTTCTCTACAGATAGTTGGCTTTCAATTCCTAAATACTTATTCATAATTTTGTGATAGGAAAAAACACACACCTTCAAACAAAACAGAAAAAGACAATGAACTTACCTTTGAGAAACATGAAGCACATAATCTAGAAACACATCATTCCCAGTGGTCTCCTTTTATAGAAGGAAGCAAGTCACATTCTCCCTGAACTCGGCCGCATCTATAGATTTTGCTTTAACTGTTTGGCTTCAGTGGAAAGTTCCCGGGGAGACTATTTTCAGAAGAAGCTATGATCTCAGTTCTGTTGGCCTGCCAAAAAGCACGCTCATGTGACTGCCCTTGGACTATTTCTCTCTCTCTCTCTCTCTCTCTCCCTCTCTCTCTTTTTGTAAAATTGAATAATTATATGTTATCTTCATTTTCAGTGTTTCAGTTAACAGAAGCATGAGAGTTTCAGAATAAACTTATTTTTTACCAAGTAGCAGACCCAAGAAAAAGTTAAAAACTTTAAAAAAAAGTTTTAAAAGTCTATTTCCCAACTGATTATCCTACTTAAAAACCAATACTATCTCAAGGGTAATATTCTTTTCACAAGCTCAAAAAGCAACAATTTTCTGTAACTACGTTAGAACCTGCCTCAGTCTTCGATAGCAATCTCCTTAGATAATTCTAATTGCACAATAACATGCCTTTGTTCCTCTTTCCATTAGCCACAGACTCCTAGAAGACATGGGAAACATCTCATATTTGATCTCTAATCAGGATCAACTGAAGGTTTCTGAATAAAAACAAAAAAGCAGCAAATTACTTAGCTAAATCTGCAGTCACTTTGGGATGGAGATGGCACCTTGGAAACAATTAACTAAAAACCAGATAAACTATTTCAGACTTCCACAGAGATTGAAGGGAGTCATCTTTTCTGTAGTTAAGACTTTATATTTGATCCTGACCAAAATGGTTCAGTTGGTTGAGCATCATCTTGGGCACAAAAATGTTACTGGTTCCATTCCTGGTCAGGCACACACCTAGGTTACAGATTTGATCCCTAGTTGGGGCCTGTATGGGAGGCAATTGATCGATGTTTCTCTCTTACATTGATGTTTCTCTTTCTCTCTCTTTCTCTCTCTCTCATCAATACACGTATCCTTAGGTGAGAATTAAAAAAAAAGGGCAGTTGGGTCTTATAGTTGAATTAGAGGGCCAAAAGCCAATAGTCTCCTTTTTTTCTTTTCAGTGTATTCAGGCACTACTCTTTGTAGTCCTTAGGTGACTGTCTAACTCCAAAGCATTTCCTTGTGTTTTATTTTTTTTAGAATATATATTTTTATTGATTTCAGAGAGTAAGGGAGAAAGAGAGAGGGTTAGAAACATCAATGATCGGCTGCCTCTTGTATGTCCCATACTGGGGATCGAGCCCACAACCCAGGCATGTAACCTCTCTGGGAATGGAATCATGACCTCCTCGTTCATAGGTTGACACTCAACCACTGAGCCACACCAGCCTGGCCATTTCCTTATGTTTTAAAGGGAGCTCGTTAGATGGTATTGCATAGCAACTGTAAGGCAAAAGACTAGCAGTTTGGGAAAAAAATGAGAGTGCACCATATTCTATGGAAAGTTGAGCCCATGCCTAACTTGCCAATTAGAAAATTCATTGAACTCAGTGAAGATGAACTTAATCTTGCACAGTGAGGGTTGGCTCTTGGAGTTGGTGTTTTGAGTGAGGGTGTGGGTGGATGAAGCCCTTTGGTTTAGCTGCAGAGGATTTCTTCTAACCTAAGCAGATTGTGGAAATAGGAAGGTCTCCACCCATGCTGCAAATTATCTGTCTATCCAGTCATTTTCTCCAGAACATTTTGTTTTAAATGTGAGTTATTTGGTCACTGACTTACAGGGTAAGATCTATCTAGATGCCCAGCTGGTGTGGTTAAGTGTCGACTCATCAACCAGGACAGGGCACATGCCTGGGTTGCAGGCTTGATCCCCTGTAGGGGTCATGCAAGTGGCAGTCAATCAAAGATTCTCATCATTGATGTTTCTAGCCATCTCTCCCTCCCCCTTCCTCACTCTGAAATCAATATGCTCGGTATCAGCTTATACTGGCATGTATACTCAGTATCATATCATAGAGAGCAACCTGATAGAGGAAATCCAGTATGCATAAGCTTTCCTCTATTATGGCCAAGATGATTGTGGCTCACACCAAAACTTTTAACACTGTCTTCAAACCATGAGAAAAGAAACAGTTTCATGAGAGGGAAGTTCCTCTTTACACAAAACTCTCGACTGCCCAATTGATAATCTCACCTGGGAAATTAGGATTTTCACTCCTCTATTTCGCATTTTCATTCAGTTCCAAGTATCTTCTAATCTCCCTCGAGACTTACTCTTGAGCCATGAATTATTTAGCAATGTGTTGTTTCCTTTCCAAGTCTCTGACGATTTTCATGTTATCTTTGGGTTATTGATTTCTAGTTCAAATCTATTACTGTATAGTCAGAAAATTTATTTTTTATGTCAAATCGATTAGGACTTGCCTTATAATCCAAGAGATTATCTGGCTGGGTGAATATTGCAAATGCAAGGAGATATATTCTGCTATTGATTGAGTGGAGTGTTAGATAAATGTCAGTTAGATCTAGTTGGTTGCTGTTAAGGTTTTCTCTTTGTTTTTTTATGTCTACTGTTTCTATTGATTACTGGGAGAAGAGTAATGAAGATTTTAACAAAAATTAGAGACTTTGTTTTTCCTTTCAGATCTAACAGATTTTGCCTCATGTAATTGGAAGTTGTGGTATTGGGTGCATACACATTTAGAATGTTGTGTCTTCTTGGCCTTTTTATCATTATGTAATGCCCATCTTTATCCCTGGTAACTTTCTATGCTCCAAAGGTTACTTCATGTGATATGAATATGTCATTCCCACTATCTTTGACCAGCTGACCAGATGACTTCTCTATCATTTCAATATTCTTTACTCTAATGAAATTTTTTGGGGCACATTAACCAAAACATGCTATGATTCATGTGCATTGAGTCTTTGTTTTCTCATGCATAAATGATCCTATATAATAAAAGGCTGATATGCAAATTGACCAAATGATGGAGGGACCGGTCACTATGACATGCACTGACCACCAGGGGGCAGATACTCAACACAGGAGCTGCCTCCTGTGGTCAGTGCGCTCCCACAAGGGGAGCACTGCTCAGCCTGATGCTGGGCTCATGGCTGGCAAGTACAGTGGCGGTGAGAGGAGCCTCACCCGCCTCTGCAGCAGCACTCAGGATGTCCGACTATGGCTAAGCCCACTTCCCAAGGGGAGTAGGCCTAAGCTGTCAGTCGGACATCCCCCAAGGGCTCCTGGACTGAAAGAGGGTGCAGGCTGGGTTAAGGGACCCCCCCCCCCTGCAAATATCATGCAACAGGTTTCTAGTTTACAAATAATTGAGCCACTGAGTTCATAGTACTGTGCCCTTTTGCAAATATTCATAGACCTATGAATTTCAAACGGAAGTTGGCTGGGTGCTTCTGATTTGGAGTAGATGTAGCAGACTATGTCAGATCAATGTTTCTACCACAATTGCAAGAAAGCCAGGTATATTCCCGGTCGGGGCACATGTCTAGGTCACGGGCTTGAGGTAGGCAGGAGGCAGCTAATTGATGTTTCTCTTTTCTCAACATTTCTCTCTCTCTCCCTTTCCCTTCCTCTCTCTCTAAAATCAATAAAAACATATATATTTAAAAATGTATTGTAACAGGTGTCTGTCTGAGGAGAATAATTTGCAAAAAACTGCTTTGCCATCTGTTCACTCTGGCCCAATTTCCCATATGTAAATTGCCCTGTAATATATCCTGTTATAGTGTAGGGAGTTGCCTACTTACCTTCAGTCTGAACTTACCTTCTCATTACGGTAGCCATTACCCCTTTGTCCCGCCCTCACACATGTCTGCATTACGGTTGAACTGTTTCCCTGCTTTGAAAAGTCTCATTCAGAGAGAGTCCAGAAATTGGTCCGAACCAATATGCTCAATTAATATTTGACAAAGGAGGCAAGAGCATATAATGGAGCCAAGATAGTCTCTTCAATAAATGGTGCTGGGAAAATTGGACAGATATATGCAAGAAAATTAAACTAGACCACCAACTTACACCATACACAAAAATAAACTCAAAATGGATAAAGGACTTAA
>NW_006298628.1:6069966-6072716 GCF_000327345.1 Myotis davidii
CAAAGGACTTGTATGCATGCATATAAGCATAACCAATGGACATAAGACGCTGGGGGATAGGGGAGGCTAGGGGACTGTCTAGGGCGGGGAAAAAAATGGACACATATGTAATACCCTTTGTAATAAAAAACTTAAAAAAAGAAAAAAAAAAAAGAAGTCTCATTCAGACTGCTTTCTGGAAGGAGGTGGGGCTGTAATTCTCTTGGCTGGAGAACACCGAATCCAAAATTAGCTTCAAACTCTGATTAGATTGCCTGAGTCAAGAAGTCAATCCAAAGGTGCAGAAAACCCGAGTGGAGAAAATGCTTTTCACTGCCTAAGCTCTTTACTTTCTTCCTATTTAAATAGTGGGGTTTCCCCTTCTCCTCTTCCTTCTTCTTTTTTTTTTGTAAAGATAGTATTTTATATTTTGAAATCAGGCCCTTTTGTCTGAGGCTCGAGAACATTTACAAATATCAGATTCCCTCTATAAGACACTTCTTTATGATACATTACAGCCAGCCAAGTACAGCTGAAGGTCAATAAAAAAAGCATTTGTCCAAGAGTGACATACACTGACCTGCTGACTCAGGCAATCTAATCAGGAGTTGGACTTTTTAAAAAGCAAATTCTGGATTCTTCTCTGCTTCCCATATCACAGCTTTGCTTTTTTTTTTTTTTTTTTTAATCCCAGGAAACAGTACCAAATTCTGCTTGCTCAACATAAAATATAGGAAGTCTCCTTGACCAGCACGCCCTCCCTCCCCAAACGTCCTCCTGACACATCATTCTAGTGCAAGGGGGATGATTTGGACAAAGTCGGAGACATTTTTGGTTGTCACACTCAGGGGCAGGTTGCAAATGGCATCTAGTGGGTAGAAAGCGGGAATGCCACTTAAAATTCTACAGTACATAAGACAGCTTCTCTTTCCTCCTCCAGCCCCCAACAAGGAATTATCCAGCGCAATGTCAATAGTGCCACTGTTGAGAAATTCACATCTAGTATAAGAATAAAGAAGCCCACTGTCATTGAAATTAATTATTCATAATCGCTGTAATGTTTTCATTCATCTGGCCCTTTGAATAAATGACTTTTACCTTTTACTTCAAACACTGCAAGCATTCACTCAACATACATTTTGCATATCCAAATTAAGCTATCCTTTCCTGTTTTGGGTTGTTTTTTTTTACACTATGAGAAAGGGTAGACTCATCCAAAAGCATCTTGGGTGTTTTGGCTTGGATGGTGCCTGAAGAGCGATTTTGAAGAGACATTAAAATATTTCCAAAATGTATAATAAAAGTTCCATTTCAAGAGGGCAGTTTTGAAGCAGTTTTAAAAGAGCATAGACTTACAGATGCAGAGAACCGACTGATGGTTGCCAGAGGGGAGGAGAGGTAGGGGCCTGGGTGAGAAAGATGCAGGGAGTAAGTAGTACAAACTGGCAGTTACAGAATAGTCCCGGGGATGTCAAGTACAGCACAGGGAATACCGTCAGTAATACTGTAATAATGATATATTGTGCCAGGTGGGTGCTGGAAATATCAGGGGGAACACTTTGTAAAGTATACGATTGCCTAACCACTATGCGGTGCACCTGAAACTAATACAAAATAATATTGAATGTCAACAGTAATTGAAAAACTAAAATTTAAAAAAAGATAGCAGTTTTAACCCAAGATTTTAACTCTCTTGCTTTGAAATTGCCATGGATAGAACTCAACAAGGCTCAAAACAAGGACAACGTTGATATGAACAGTGACAACAGGAGGCTACTATTGTCTATCTGAACACCTGAGGGCAGTCTGGTGGAGATAAACTGAGATGGACGGGAATATCAACTGGTTACAGTCAACACAGATAAGCAAGTGGGAAGGGTCGCCCTTGCAGAGTCCTGATCTAGGCAGGGTCAGGGACAGGCCGCTTGGGATAGTTCAAAGGTCCTTGGCAATTGCATCAGTGCCCTGTTCAGGTTTTAATCCCACCCCTTTCTTGTCATGATCGACTCTATTAGTCATTGTAATGTTAGCTGCCTGTTGTAACAACCCCCCGGTCTCAATAATGTCAGTAGTTCAACGAGTGTCTTGCAGTGGTTCATGTTGGTTTTGTTTTGGAGTGTGTATGTGTGGATGTGTGTATTTCATGTCTCTGTCCTATGCAGGCCAGCTGGCTCTTCTAGGCCGCTGACCTCCGCATGGTGACTCAGGGGCTTGAGTACTTTCCATTGTGGTCTCTGCATCTCAGAGTCCCTTATTTCTGACCCATATATGAGAAAGAGAAAAAACTGACCATCCTACGTCCCAAGCTTCAAGTCTTCCAATCTGAAGGAAGAAGGGGGCATGGGAGGCTCTAGTTTCCCTGGAATTTGCATTAGCCCAAAGCGACCTCTGATTGTGTGCAAGAATGATTCTATGTAGCAAGGTAAAGAAATAACAATGGGCCATGCCTATTGCTTCCAAGCTACAGTGGGGCCTTGACTTATGAGTTTAATTCGTTCCGTGATGGAGCCTGTAGCTCAAATTACTCGTATGTCAAATCAATTTTCACCATTACAATGAATTGAAATGCCATTAATCAGTGTGGCATTCACTGTGAAGTTCGCTGTGCCAACTAGCAGTGGGGTATCTGAAGCTGGCTCCTAACCCAAATTTTAGCTCGCAACTCAAAGCAAAAAATCGGCCGAGAGATGGCTCATATCTCAAAAAACTCGTTAGTCGGGACACTCGTAAGTCAAGGCCCCACTGTACTATGAAACAGGCACTGGGCCAGA
>NW_006298628.1:6073165-6075925 GCF_000327345.1 Myotis davidii
TAAAAAAAAAAAAATAGACAAGTGTTCAGTTTTGAATGTGTCTGTTTCCCAGAGTCTTTTTAAAAATATATATTTTTATTGATTTCAGATAGAAAGGGAGCGGGGAGAGAGAGGCAGAAACATCAATAAAGAGTATCATCGCTTGCCTCTTGCATGCTCCCTACTCGGGATCAAGCCCACAACCTGGGTATGTGCTCCTGACTGGAATCAAACCTGGGACCCTTCAGTCCTATGCTCTATCCACTGAGCCAAACTGGTTAGGGCTGTTTCCCGGAGTCTTACCTCTAAATAGTTGCTCTTACCGATCTCTAATTTGAAGAAAGCCTGCGATAAAGGTCTCACATCCTCAACAGGCAGCTTATAGACCATCAGGGAGGAGTGCCTGGAAGGAAAAGAATGAGGCACAACCCCTGATGAGTGAATATCCAAAAAGGAGCAACAGTCTGAGAGGTGTGAAGTGGTATCTCACTGTGGCTTTAATGTGCATTTAACAAAAGAACCAAGCAACCAACCAAAGAAAATTGAAACAGACTCATAGATACAGAGAACATTTTGCCAGCTGCCAGGTTTGGGGGCGTTGGGAGGCTGGGTGGGAAAGATGAAAGGATTAAGAACTACAAATGGGCAGTTACAAATAGTCCTGGGAGTGTAAAGTACAGCATAGGGAAGATAATCAAGAATATTGTAATAACTATGTACGGTGCCAGGTGGATACTGGAAATATCAGGGGGCTCACTTAATAAAGTATATGACTGTCTAACCACTATGCTGTAGACCCGAAACCAAAGCAAATAATACTGAATGTAAACGGCAATTGAAAAAAAATAAAATCCTGACATAGGTAAAAAGTAAATGAAAAGGAGCAACAAGGGCACCAATAGTTTGTTTGCATGGACACGTCTGTGTAGCGCTGGAAACAGCCACAGTGTGAATGCTCCCCGAACAACCAGAAGTCAGTGTACTAAAGCAGAACCATCTCAAGGCTCTTAAGAAGAGGCCCCTTTTACTCTAGGCAGGAATGGGAGACAAAGGGCAGGAAATGGACCGTGGGTACCCCTCTGCAAGGGAAGAAGCAGATTACTTATCGTTCTTCTTCTCTCCTAATGAGAAACCTATTTAAATAAAAAGGACTAGGCCAGGGGTGGGCAAACTTCTTGACTCGAGGGCCACAATGGGTTCTTAAACTGGACCAGAGGGCTGGAACAAAAGCATGGATGGAGTGTTTGTGTGAACTAATATAAATTCAAAGTAAACATCATTACATAAAAGGGTACGGTCTTTTTTTTCATTAGTTTTATTCATTTCAAACAGGCCGGATCCGGCCCGCGGCCCGTAGTTTGCCCACGGCTGGACTAGGCTCACCTCCTGGCCCCACCACAAGTTACTTGGCATTGTCTAACCCAGTGGTTGGCAAACTCATTAGTCGACAGAGCCAAATATCAACAGTACAACGATTGAAATTTCTTTTGAGAGCCAAATTTTTTAAACTTAACCTATATAGGTAGGTACATTGTTATTAACTTAATTAGGGTACATCTAAGCTGGCCTTTGCTAAAAATATCCTCAATCTGATTGAGGTACGTTCGCTGAGGTTGATCACTTCCAACTCTCCCATCCGCACTCGTCTTGTATACTTGTTTCGTCTATCTCCTTTCGTTCATCCTCTCTATATGTCCACACCATCTCAACATCTTTCTCAATCCTCGACACTACATCTTCTTTCACTCCACAATGTACCCTAAAATTAACTTGATAAACTTTAGTTAAAGTTTTAAGTCAACTTTGCACTGTACGTGCGCGCCCACACGTGGTATTTTGTGGAAGAGCCACACTCAAGGGGCCAAAGAGCTGCAATGTGGCTCGCGAGCCGCAGCTTGCTGACCACTGGTCTAACCTATCTGAGCCTCCAGGGCCACTAATTACTTGATAATGTTACTGATAATAAAAATGCTAAGAGATACCGTTCAGCGAGGTGGACTGCTGCCTGGCACTGGATGTTATACAGCTGATCTCCTTGAATGGGAGTGGCTTCACCCTCTAAAAGGACAACTGAAATGAACTAGGTACATGTACCCGTTAGTACCTGGCACCTTCCCTTACAAAATCAGTTTCCAAAGAGCATTTTGTTTTCTTGTTTCCCTCCTGTGGTAGCACTTGGGTTCGGGACTGTCTCTAGTAATTTTTCACAATGACCATAAAGTAAACAAAAAAAAAGAAAAGAAAGAATGAGAAGATAGAAAATAAAACGAGACCAAGGTGAAACAGACCACTGCCTGGATTTACCTTTCCTGCGGAGCAGCCTGGGGGAAAAGCCTCAGGATTTCGCTGTGCAGGGGCTCCGCGTGGGCGAGGGTCTTCACCTTCATCTCCAGCAGGTAATCCTTGCCAAATTTGCTCTTCAGGTGCTGGATGGAACCGATACATCTGGAGGGAAGAGGAGGAAGAGGAGGAAGTCAATCAAGAAAGGGGAGAGAGAAATCTACTGCTCGTGATTTTTGGCTTCTGGAGGCCAGGGCAGGGCCAGGGAGAGCTGGAGCAGCCAGCCCTCCTGCTCCTCACAGTGATGCCCTGTGCAGGGAAGTGTCCTTTGTGCAGGGCGTGACTGGGGACCTCGTGCGGGCACTCACCTCAGCCTCCCGGACACCATGATGGCCACACAGTCACACACGGCCTCTGCCTCTGCCATGTAATGGGTGGTCAGGCGGGCGCCCCTCTCTGTGTTTCTACAGGTGGCCCGGATGGCCTGCCTAAAGTTAGAGC
>NW_006298629.1:0-414 GCF_000327345.1 Myotis davidii
ACGAGACACCACGTTCTGAGTTGAGACGCCCGAACGATGGCCTTGATTTTTCGCCCCCCCCAGTCCCTGCTCCACCTCCACCACTCACCGAGTCCCGTCACCAGCTCTGATCCAAGCCGGCTGCTGTGCCAGGCGGTGCTCGCTCAATCACCCCATGTGAGGCCCATGAGGGCAGTGTCAGTTGACATCTTAGCTGCAGCCTCCTGAGACGTGGTTCCAGACCTGTCGCAAGACCCCAACCCACAGAGATTGCGTGAGATGCTACATGTTTATTTTTAAAACACTGCGTTTGGGGCGACCTGTTATGCAGCAACAGCTGACCGATACACCTGCTTTAAATAGTGCAAGCTAGCTCTTACTGCTGCTTTTTCTTTTTAGAGGAAGAGAGAGGGAGAGACAGAAACACCAGTGATG
>NW_006298629.1:10589-11578 GCF_000327345.1 Myotis davidii
AGCACGCCTCTGCAGTAAGAATCAAGCCCACAATCCAGTGGTGTGCCCTGGCCTGGAATCAAATCATGACCCCCTGGTTCACAGGTAGATAGTCAGCCACTGAGCCATGGCGGGCAGGCCGCATTAGCATTCCTGAGATGGACATCTTAGAATATTTGATCTCCATCCTGAGGCTCACTTTCCCAATGACCTCAGAATAACCTCAGGGGGTAGACTTCTCGGTTCCGCCACACAGGTGGGGAAACTGAGGCACAGACCAGGTGCAGGGATGGCACCTTTCTCTCCAGGGAGCCTCTGCCAATGTTGGGAGACATGTTTGGTTGCCACCATTTGGGAGGTTGCTATTTGATTGATTGATTGATTGATTAAAACAATTCATTTTTTGTAGAGAGAATGAGGAAGGGCGAGAGAGGGAAACATCCATGTGTTGTTCCACTGAAAGTGTGAGTGTTGAGTGGGACACCTTCAAGGAATATCATACATCCCGGGTCTTATCTTGGTTAATTTTCTCCCCACAGAAGGTCATCATCTTCCAAGGACAGAAGTATCTTGAGGAGAATTCTGATGGCCAGAAAGTCGGTGACACAGACCATGTGTTGGACTTGTCCCTGATGTCCCGATCCCCCATAAGTCAGACGGGGGTACATCCTGAGAACAGCCAGGAGGTCAATGGAGAGTTGGGGAACCAGCCAGGAATCAGTGACATGGTGTGGGGACAGGTGAGTGTGTGGTGCCCTGATCTGGGGGACAGATGGGAGCTGGTACAAGGGGAAGTGGAGAGACCACAGCGGGGCTTGACAAGTGACCTGAGGTTGCACCCCCCGTCCAGTGGGGCTTTATGGGGACCAAAGGCGCACCCCCTTCCCCAGCGCCAGGCCATGGGACCTGAGGCTGTGTCCCACGCTTGGCAGGGCTTGACAAGAGTGGGACCGGCCGGGTCTGGCTCTAGCCCAATGGGGATGGGGCTGGCCAGGGCCGGGGCCGGGGGT
>NW_006298629.1:13642-14995 GCF_000327345.1 Myotis davidii
GCTGAAGAAGTTCATGACCTGCATGCCCCTGGAGCTGCAGGTCTTGGTGAAGGAGAGGCGTGTGCAGAGCTTCGAGGAACTGAAGGTCTTGCTGAGAAATAAGGAGAAACCCAGGAAATGGGTGAGTGGGACCCTCATGATGGGCAGGGGGAAGGGAGGCCGGTGAATGTACACAGCGGCATTCTTTAATTTTCTGTGTCTTATTTTTTAAATATATTTTTGTTGATTTCAGAGAGGGAGGGGGAGAGAAACATGATGAGAGAGAATCATTGGTTGGCCCCTCCTGCATGCCCCTGCAGTAAGAATTGAGCCTACAACCCAGTGGTGTGCCCTGGCCTGGAAACAGTTCGTGACCTCCTGGTTCATAGGATGAGACCCAACCACTGAGCCATGGCAGGCAGGCCGCATTTGCATTCCTTAGATGGACATCTTTGGACATTGGATCTCTGTCCTGAGGCTCATTTTCCCAATGACCTCAGAATAACCTCAGGGGGTAGACTTGTCGGTTCTGCCTCATGGGTGAGGAAACTAAGGCACAGACCAGGTGCAGGGATGCCACCTTTCTCTCCAGGGAGCCTCTGACAATGTTGGGAGACATGTTTGGTTGCCACCATTTGGGAGGTTGCTATTTGATTGATTGATTAAAACAATTCCTTTTTTAGAGAGAGAATGAGCAAGGGAGAGAGAGGGAAACATCCATGTGTTGTTCCACTGAAAGTGTGAGTGTTGAGTAGGACACCTGCAAGGAGTAGGATACATCCCGGGTGTTACCTTGTTTAATTTTCTCCCCACAGAAGATCATCACCTTGCAAGGGCAGAAGTATCTTCAGGAGAATTCCTATGTCCAGATGGCCGACCAGGAAGACAGTGACACAAACTACGTGTTGGACTTGTCCATGAAGTCCCGATCCCCCATCAATCAGACGGGGGTGCATCCTGAGAACAGCCAGGAGGTCAATGGAGAGCCGGGGAACCAGCCAGGAACCAGTGACGTGGTGTGGGGACAGGTGAGTGTGTGATGCCCTGATCTGGGGGACAGGTGGGAGCTGGTAGAAGGGGACTCAGTGACCATAGCTGCTACAGCATTTGGGACATTTGACACAGGATAGAAAGGGACTCATGAATGCATCCAGGGGATGTATTAAGTCCACGGGCATTTCTGAACCAATGTGGTCCACAGACCGATAAAAATCTAATTTTCCTCTAGGCATTATCAATCGTGAGGATTGGGGAGAACGGGGTCCAGAATCGCTTTGCCTCCAAAATTGGAGGCAGCGAGCAGTTGAGATACCAGGAGAGGCAGCTTAGAGAATGAAGACTGAACACTGTTGCCCTGGCCCGTGTTGGTTAGTG
>NW_006298629.1:15191-16371 GCF_000327345.1 Myotis davidii
CGTCAGGGGCAGAAAGTCCGCCCGCCGGTCCACACCCTGGAGAAGTGGTACCAGTGCGACGTCTGCCACAGAAGTTTCAGACACCGCGGGAACCTCAATGTGCACATGCGCACCCACTCGGGCCTGAGATCCTACCTGTGTCCCCAGTGCCACCTGGCCTTCTGCCAACTGGGGACCTTTAAACGCCACCAAAGGACACATGTCAAGGAGGCGCTCCAGGCCCCTTCTGACCCAGAAGGAAAGTAACGGGTCTCCTATGATGCAAACATGGCCTATGAGCACTTAGGCAGACGGGGGTCTATGAATTAGAATTGGGGTCCTTGAGTAATTACTCATGCTCCCTATTGGCCCCCTACTCTGTGTCCGTCTTGCTGTTTGTTTCAATAAATATTTCATGGTTCAACCCTTATTCCTTGTTTGTCCTCTGTTGTCCTTTATTTTATGTAAAATAGGGAGGTCCCAGGAGAGTGGCCGGATGCCCTACAGAATACCCAGTGCCATGTGGATGTCAGATACATCACACTTTTTATTTTCTAAAAAATACATATATTTGTATTGATTTCAGGGCGGAAAGCAGAGGGAAGTGAGAGATGGACACATCAATGATGAGAGAATCATGGATCGGCTGCCTCCTGCACGCCCCCTACTGAGGATGGAGCCCGCAACCCGCACATGTGCCCTTGAATGAAATTGAATCTGGGACCCTTCAGTCCGTAGGCTAAAGCTCTATCCACTGAGCAACACCAGCCAGAGCCAAACTATTGTTTAGATGTGTTCTGAATTATTGCTTTATCTGACATTGACATTTTCACTGAGCATCGTGTTTTGAGAGAGAGAGAGAGATTGGTTGCTCCCTGTAGGCACCTGGACCGAGGATTGGTCCAGGCTTGTGCCAGGACTGGGAATGGAACCAGCAGCTTTTTGCTGCACAAGATGATGCTCCCGAGCTTGGTGGACACACCCAGGAATAAGGGTTTGCCAGGTGCGGGGTGTGGCTGCCCAGGGGGTTCTCCTGTTCGGTGGACTCTGCTGGTGTGTCTTCCTCCTCTTGCCCTGGGGCGTCAGCCTCAAGTGCAGCCGGACAGGGGCCTCCTGTCGGCTCTCGGCTCTTCCCGGGCCGGGCCGGCCACCAGGGGCCCCCGGGTCGGTGCAGAACAAGGTCCGGCCCAGCTCTCCCCGA
>NW_006298629.1:18017-20065 GCF_000327345.1 Myotis davidii
GCGGGGGAGAGGCCGTGTCGGGGGCAGGAAGGGCAGCGCTGGGGAAGGCGGTTCTCATTCATTCATCCCTGCGGCTCCCATTGCAGTGCCTGCTGCAGAGTCAGTGCCCGCTACACAGACGTGCAAATGGGTATGTGTGTGTGGGGGGAGGGGGGTAGAGAGGGACGTGTGTGGTACAGGTCACAGAAGAGACGTGGAAGGGCAAACCCATGGATGGACGACAGGTCAGCGAGTAGATGGAAGAATGGAGGAGAAAATGGGTGGATAGATGAATAAATGCGAGGGGAGGGATGGATGGATGGATGGTAGATGAATGGATCGGTGAATGGAGATGACTGGTGGGTGGATGGAGGATGGGTAGGTGAATGGATGGATTATGGATGGTAGGTGGATGGGAGGGTACACAGATGGGGCAATGGATAGGTGGGTGGATGGATGGATGATGGATGGGTAGGTAGGCGGATGGAGGGATGATGAATGGATAGGTGGGTGGATGGATAGGTGGGATGGGGAGTGGTACAGGTCACAGAAGAGACCTGGAAGGGCAAACCGATGGATGGACGACAGGTCAGCGAGTAGATGGAAGAATGGAGGAGAAAATGGGTGGATAAATGAATAAATTCGAGTGGATGGATGGATGGATGGTAGATGAATGGATCGGTGAATGGAGATGACTGGTGGGTGGATGGAGGATGGGTAGGTGGATGGATGGATTATGGATGGTAGGTAGATGGGAGGGTACACAGATGGGGGGATGGATAGGTGGGGGGATGGATGAATGATGAATGGGTAGGTAGGTGGATGGAGGGATGATGAATGGATAGGTGGGTGGATGGATGGATGGATGATGGATGGGTAGGTAGGTGGGTGGATGGATAGAAAGGTAGGTGGGTGGGTGGATGGAGGGATGATGGATGGGTAGGTAGGTAGGTGGATGGATAGAAAGGCAAGTGGGTGGGTGGATGGATGAATGATGGAAGGGTAGGTGGGTGGATGGAGGGATGATGAATGGATAGGTGGGTGGATGGATAGGTGGGTGGATGGATTATGGATGGGAGGTAGATGGAGGGTAGACTGATGGGTAGGTGGGTGGATGGATGGATGGATGAATAAGTCCCTATCTTGTGACCCTCCCACTCTCCCCGGGGCCTCCCTACTCTGGCCTCCATCCTGCTGCCTCCACATTCGACCTTGAGATGACCCTCAAGCTGCTGTTAGAACCACAGCCCTCTCCTGGCACTGGGATAGCGTTCTGCTGTGCTGGCTGTCCCAGGTGTCTGCTCCACCGCCCCTTCTCCCACAGGTTCACCTGACTTCCTTTCCTCACTGTCACGCAAGTGGCCTGGATCGGGCTGGCTCAGGTCCCAGCTCCGTGTGCCAGGCCTGGGCTCAGGACGGGGTGCCGCCCCACTGGCCACAGAGCCCTGGTCAGGAAGAACATGACCAAGCCGGAACCAATGAGACATGACATGGGGACTCCATGCAACCAGCTGAGGGTGTGGGCGCCAAGGCCCGGGTCAGACTGCCTGGTGCCACCCCCGCCGCCCCACTGGCCACAGAGCCCAGGTCGGGAAGAACATGACTCAGCTGGAACCGATGAGACATGACGTGGGGACTCCATGCAACCAGCTGAGGATGTGGGCGCCAAGGCCCGGGTCAGATTGCCTGGTGCCACCCCGCCTTCACCAGCACCCGATCTTGGTGAGTTACCCGTGCCTGCACGTGTGTCGGAGCTACAGAATGTGGGCACTGCCGCGCATCTCTGCGCCAGCACCCGATCTCAGTGAGTTACCCGTGCCTGCACATATGTGGGCAACTACAGAATGTGGGCACTGCCTCGCATTCTGGGGTGTGGTGGGTAACCAGTAAACTCTTCATTTTAGCGCTGTTTGAACATGATTTAAGTGCATTTTACTGCGCCGATATGTAGTAACGTAATATTTGCGCGCATCTCTGGGGCTGTGGTGGGATTTCAGCTCGAGGGCCCGAACCACCCCTGGGCATGTCACCAGCGGGTGCTCTTGTCTAGCCTACCCCCCCCCCCCCCC
>NW_006298629.1:20438-26398 GCF_000327345.1 Myotis davidii
TGCTCGCTTGGCCACCCCACGTGAGGCCCATGAGGGCACCCCCTCATACCCTCCAGCCCCAGCCTTCAGGAGATGACAGCCTCAGCCGACATCTTAGCTGCAGCGTCCTGAGACGTGGCGCCACACCCGTTGCAAGATCCCAACCCACAGAGATTGCGTGAGATGCTACATGTTTATTTTTAAACCACTACATTTGGGGCGACCTGTTACACAGCAACAGCTGACCGATATACCTGCTTTGAATAGTGCACTACTTTTTTTTGTTTTTTAATGGAAGGGAGAGGGAGAGACAGAAACATCAGCGATGAGAGAGAACCACTGATCGGGCTGCCTCCTGCACACCCTCCACTAGGGACAGAGCCTGCAACTGGGGCATGTGCCCTGACCAGGAATCGAACCGTGACCTCCTGACTCAACCACTGAGCCCCACCAGCCGGGCTGCCTTAGCTTCTTCTTATTGCCCTTCGCAAACTCTGTGACAAAATGGGGTGTCTGCCTTCCACAGTTTAACCTGAGACCCCACCCCGGCTTCTGCTCACACAGCTGCAGTCCACTCTGCCCTTTCTCTGCCAGAGCCCAAGGCAAGTGGCCACACACAAAATTATGTTTCTTGGCCCTGTAAGAGGGTGCCTGCATTCCCAGCCCTCTCTCCCTGGCGGGCAGCAACCCTGCTGCTTTTCACAGCCAGATGTTACACAGGCACCATTCTCCCTTCAGGTGCTCTGGGTTGGGGAACTCGGCCTGGGGTTTCGACCCCAGAGTTCTCAGCAGTAACAAGCCCTGACCCCCGACAGCAGAGATATCCCCCCAGAACGTTGTCTGCTGTCTGTGGGAGCCTGGTCAGCCCTTGTGCGCCTGTGCACGTCCTACCAGCCTCTAGGCCAGTGGTTCTCAACCTTCCTAATGCCGTGACCCTTTAATACAGTTCCTCACGTTGTGCTGACTCCCAACCATAAAATCATTTTCATGGCTACTTCATCACTGTAATTTTGCTACTGTTATGAATCGTAATGTAAATGTCTGATATGCAGGATGTATTTTCATTGTTACAAATTGAACATAATTAAAGCACAGTGATGAATCACAAAAACAACATGTAATTATGTGTTTTCCGATAGTCTTAGGCGACCCCTGTGAAAGGGTCGTTTGACCCCCAAAGGGGTCGCGACCCACAGGTTGAGAAACACTGCTCTAGGCGGTCTCCACTTCCCGTCCTCGTTATCAGGGGTCTGTCCGGCTTGTCTTCGGTTGCTTATCGGGGTGGTTTGTCTATATTTTGGCTCTAATTCCAGTTTGGTCCTGGGAGCATGTCCATGTAGCTTCCACGTACTCCGCCGCCGTTTTGGAATTCCTCAGAGCACGCATCCTGACAGGTTTATTGTGGCCGAACAGGCGTAAAATAAACGCGTACATTCACGGCATATAATCCAGTGAGTTTCAACGTAGGCGTCGGCTCAAGAAAACACCAGCGCTGCTGAGGTGGGGAGCGCACCCTGGCCCCAGAAGTCCCTGTGCGCAGGCACCATCTCCCCGTCTCCAATCTGCAGCCACTGGTGTGGTTTCCGCCACTACAGAGCGGGTTTCATTTCCGGGAACTTTAGATCACACCCTTTTGGGGTCTGGCTTCTCTCATTCAGTAGAATTCTTTGGCCGTGAGGATAGTGGCCTACGGACTCCTCTTCTTGTACCGTCTTCGGTTTTGGTATTGGGGTCATGCTGGCCCCACAGAATGAGTGGGAAACGGCCCCTCCTCTCTCTCCTCAGGTTTTGGAAGAGTCTGTGTGGAGTTGCTGTCCTTTCTCCCCGAAGTCCCCGAGGCACGCCTGGATGGAGGGGTTGAGGCGAGGAGGGCAGGAACTGGCCTGTCTGGTACCCCCCATGCCGATCTTTTATAAATAAGCTTCATTGAGCTACGATTCACATGCCACAGAATTCATCCACTTAAAACCACGATTCCAACTGTCACTGCAATCCATTTTAGGATATCTTCATCACCCCCCAAAAATAAGTATCGAACCCATCCAGCTACTTCCTGTCTTCATGGACTTGCTGATTCAGGGCGTTTCATCTAAACGCGATCCTGCAGGACCCCGCTGACTGGTGTCACTTTTTCACACGATGTTTTCACTGTCCATCCGTATCGCAGCACATCAGTCCATTCTTTTTCACGGCCAAGTAATATTCCACCGTGGCCCTAACCAGTGTGGCTCAGTGGATAGAGCGTCGGCCTGCGGACTGAAGGGTCCCAGGTTCGATTCCGGTCAAGGGCATGTACCTTGGTTGCAGGTACATCCCCAGTGGGGGGTGTGCAGGAGGCAGCTGATTGATGTTTCTCTCTCATCAATGTTTCTGGCTCTCTATCCCTCTCCCTTCCTCTCTGTAAAAAATCAATAAAATATATATTAAAAAAATAATATTCCACCGTGTAGCCATTCCTCAGCTGGTTGATCCGCTCCCCAACCGGAGTGCATGTGGACTGTCTCCACTTTTCGGCTACTCCGATTGCCGCTGGCCTGCCATCACTCATCCAGATGTGTACAGGTTTTGAGCAGATGTTTTCATTTCTCCTGGGTGTTTCCCCAGGAGTGCTGCCTCACATGGCGCAGTGAATCCCCACTTAGGTTCCGTGACTTTAAGCGAAACGTGTAAGAAAACCAATTTTACCAGAGACCAACGGATACACACACGAGTTCAGTCCTGTAGCATCTCATCCGTGTCGAACAAAACGGCGTTAGTCCAGGACCCGCTGCAGTCCCACGTCTCACCTTTTGGGGGAACCGCCAGACTGCTTCCCACCGCAGCTGCCCCATTTTATATTCCCGCCGCCACTGAGGCGGGTCCCGGCTCCTGGTACCTCCTATACCAGACGCCGAGTGGACGGATGGACAGTTGGACCTTCATCCATCCATCTGCCTCGCCCTGAGGAGGACCCGGCACAGGAGCGTGCAGGTGCCCGGCAGGGGTTTTGCATGAGGCCGACCTGCTTGTGGGACCCCCATTGAGTTACCTCCCCCCCTGTCAGTTCTGAGGGGGCTGGCAGCACATGGTCTCACCCCAAGTCCCCACTCAGACAGATGTGTGGAGACCTCCCCAGCTCCCCGGTCTGCACATCTGAGAGCGGAGGCCGGTGAGCTCCTAGCAATTCTTGGGCACACTCCAGCCTCAGCACCTCCACTTCTGGGAGGACCCCACAGGCGTCCTGGGGCTCTCTGGTGTGGGGTGACAGCCACAGACGCTGGACTGCTCAGAGGCTGAGCACCGCCCACAAAGACAATGGACAGAGTGGCCGCAGGTGCTCAGGGATTGCAATCGGGACTCTACAGCCACGGCACTGGGGTTCTACTCCGCCCCCGCCCCTAACTGGCTGTGTGACTTTGGGCAAGTCGCCTGACCTCTCTGAGCCTCGTAGCTTCCCCTGTGAAAGAGAGAGGACAATAGTACCCAGGCCCGACCCCACAGGTTGGCGTGGGTCAGACAGGCTGTGCTAACAGTGGGGTTCATGGGGGGCTGTTAGCCAAGCCCTGTCAGCTCAGCCTCCACAAGGAGTGGAGACTAAGGTCAGCGCAGGCGGTCGACCAGGTCGACATGCCCAACCCCCAACCAAAGCCCTGGACTCCAAGCTCGGGGAGCTTCCCTGATGGGCAACACTCGGTGGTGTCCGCAGGAGAGGGCACGGAGAGCTGTGTGCATGGGGCTCCCCTGGACCCTGCCCCGGCACCGCCTCCCTGAGCTAACCCTTCCATGTGGTCAACCATGACCATGAGCAGTGATGGCGAACCTATGACACGCGTGTCAGAGGTGACACGCGAACTCATTTTTTTGGTTGATTTTTCTTTGTTAAATGGCATTTAAATATATAAAATAAATATCAAAAATATAAATCTTTGTTTTACTATGGTTGCAAAGATCAAAAAATTTCTATATGTGACACGGCACCAGAGTTAAGTTAGGGTTTTTCAAAATGCCGACACACCGAGCTCACAAGGTTCGCCATCACTGACTGTGAGCATGGCGGCTTTACAACTTGAGTCCTTCTGCTGGAGAGACTATCAGAGTAAGGGTGACCCTCGGATCCTCACTGAGTGTCCCAGCGGACTGCACCCTTTAAACCGTACCCCCGGGCCCTAGCCGGTTTGGCTCAATGGACAGAGCATTGGCCTGGGGACCAACGGGTCCCGGGTTCGATTCCAGTCAAGGACATATACCTCGGCTGCAGACTCCTCCCTGGCCCAGGCCCTGGTCAGGGCGCATACAGGAGGCAACCAATCGATGTCCTTCTCTCACATTGGTATTTCTCCCTGTCTTTTCCTCTCTCTTCCACTCTCTCTAAAAATCAATGGGAAAATATCCTCAAGTGAGGAATAAAAAAAATTAATAAACAAAGGAAGAAAGAAAGAGTACCACCGGCCTGAGGCTCCCACCGACAGCGCCCCCACTCTCCATCACACCCTTGGTCCCCAGGCTGTGGAAACTGGTTTGCTCACTTATATACGGAATCCATGCCTGGTTCCATTTTATTCCATATAATTTATTGTCTTCTGTGTACTACACCGCCCTTATTCATTGTGTTTTGTCTTATTTCCCCTCTAGGTGACTCGATGGCCTGGCCCTCCTGCTTCACGGGCTGGGGGGACGGGATCTCCATGGGGGCCTGCGAGCCCCGGAGGGGGGGGACAACAGCACCTGTGGGGAGGGACATCCAGCACGGTGAGCGCACAGCCCAGCTTTTCCAGGACCCTCCGCCACCTCCCGCCCTGAGGGGGCGACAGCAGGGGTGCAGGTACACACCCCAGCATTCCCACTTAAAAGCAGAGTGACTGCCCTAACCGGTTTGGCTCAGTGGATAGAGCGTCGGCCTGTGGACTGAAGGGTCCCAGGTTCGAGTCCGGTCAAGGACATGTACCTTGGTTGCAGGCACATCCCCAGTGGGGGGTGTGCAGGAGGCAGCTGATCGATGTTTCTCTCTCATCGATGTTTCTAACTATCTCTCTCCCTTCCTCTCTGTAAAAAATCAATAAAATATATTTAAAAAAATATATATCCCCTGGTGAGGATTAAAACAAAACAAAAACATACTATTATCCCTATCCGGTTTGGCTCAGTGGATAGAGAGTCAGCCTGCAGAATGAAGGGTCCCAGGTTCTATTCTGGCCAAGGGCACATGCCCAGGTTGCACTTCTGATCCCCAGTAGGGGGCGTGGTGCAGGAGGCAGCCAATCAATGATTTCTCTCTCATCACTGATGTTTCTATCTCTCTCTCCCTCTCCCTTCCTCTCTAAAATCAATAAAGAAATATATATATATATTTTTAAAAACCATACTGCTCTTAATGTCACCCCAATAAATTCAATAAACCCTAGCCCAAGCCCTAACCCTAGCCCCTCACCCTAAAAATAAATAAATTCAATAAAAACTTGAAAAAAAAAATGTTGAACTTCCTTCCACTAGGTGCCAGTAGTACCGCCCCAGTTCTGACAACCAAACCTGTCTACACACATTGCCACACGTCCCCGGGGGACAAATATTTACTCAGAGCACCAGGGCTCCCCGCAAGTCTCTGCCCCGCCCCTGACCAGCGAGCTGTCCTTGGACAAGGGGCACCAGCACCTTCGACAGCCCTCGCCTCCGTTCCTGGGTCTAACATCACACACACTAAACAGTGGCAGTAAAAATCCAAGCTTCTGTCCCGATCCTCCACGGTTGTGGGTTCGATCCTCGGTCAGGGACATATGAGACTCAACCAATGGCCCTGGCTGGTTGGGCTCAGTGGACAGAGCGTCGGCCTATGGACCAAAGGGTCCCGGGTTCGATTCCGATCAAGGGCACGTACCTTGGTTGCAGGCTCTTCCCCGGCCAGGCACGTGCAGGAGGCAGCCAATGGATGTGTTTCTCTCACATCGATGTGTCTCTCTGTCTCTCCCTCTCTCTTCCACTTCCCTAAGAATCAATGGAAAAATGAC
>NW_006298629.1:26655-27353 GCF_000327345.1 Myotis davidii
GCAAAAATCACCCCCAACCTCATTCACATTTATGTGTACACAATGTGAAGTTCAAGACCTTTCCTGCCTGACTGGTTTGGCTCAGTGGGTAGAGCGTCGGCCTGCGGACTGAAAGGTCCCAGGTTCGAGTCCGGTCAAGGGCATGTGTCTTGGTTGCGGGCACATCCCCAGTAGGGGGTGTGCAGGAAGCAGCTGATCCATGTTTCTCTCTCATTGATGTTTCTAACTCTCTATCCCTCTCCCTTCCTCTCTGTAAAAAATCAATAAAATATATTAAATGTATATATATATATATAAAATAAAAATTTTAAAGTATTTACTTAAAAAAATAATAAAAATTTAGAATTAAATGCATGCACTTGTTTTGTTAATAGCGGCATCCCCCGTCCTTACACACCCCCTCCCCACAACTCACAAAGTCTCAGTAACATCAGTGACTAACGGGTTGGGGCTTGCTTCACCCAGGTGCTGTGCTCAGCGCCTTCGTTCCCTTACAGCTTGAATTATCTTTTAATCATATTTACTAATTTGAAAGAGGAGAAAGGGAGAGAGAGCAACATCAATTTGTTGTGCTGCTTATGGATGCATTCATTGGTTGATTCTTTTTTTTTTTAATATATATTTTATTGATTTTTTACAGAGAAGAAGGGAGAGAGATAGAGAGCCAGAAACATCGATGAGAGAGAAACATCGATCAG
>NW_006298629.1:27703-34339 GCF_000327345.1 Myotis davidii
TTACTGATTTCAGAGAGAAAGAGAGAGGGAGACAGAGATAGAAACATCAATGATGAGATAGAATCAATGGATCAGCCGCCTCCTGCACGCCCCCCACTGGGGATCCAGCCTGCAACCCGGACATGTGCCCTTGATAGGAATCGAACCCAGGGCCTTTCAGTCCACAGGCCGACGCTCTATCCACTGAGGGACACCAGCCAGGGCCATTGGTTGATTCTTGCATGTGCCCTGACCAGGGATGGAACCCACAACCGTGGTGTAATCAAGGCCACCAGGCCAGGGCCTCACAAGCACCTACTAGAACATGCATTTAAAACCTCGCTACGCCCTGACCGGTTTGCTCAGTGGATAGAGCGTCAGCCTGTGGACTGAAGGGTCCCGGGTTCGATTCCGGTCAAGGGCATGTACCTGGGTTGCGGGCACATCCCCAGTAGGGAGTGTGCAGGAGGCAGCTGATCGATGTTTCTCTCTCATCAATGTTTCTCTATTCCTCTCCTCCTCTTTTTCAAATCAATGAAACCATATTTAGAAAAAAAATATCAATTTCCTCTACTGCCCTTGAAATACCATTTGACATACATTCAATTTTGTGGATGCATACCTTTTGTGTAAGAGAAGACACATTTATACAGGCATTTAGTCATCAATTACACCTTAAAATACAGAATACCAAACACAACTTAGCATGCCACTGTATACCCAGTATAATAAGCATGCAGTAAGTATCTTGCAACTTTTTAAGAGCTGAATCTTGGGTTGGCTGCTTCGCTCACAATATCCTCTTTCTGGGAATGCAGACTCCACACACTCCAGGGGGGGGCACCCTGTTCCTCAGCCACATGGCTTGACTTTTCTAAAGCCATTAACCGTGAACCTTTACCTTGTTCCCCACTGAGTAGTAGTAGCTGGAATCTTCCTGCCCAGTAACCTGCCTGGAATTGGGTGACTTTATTGATAAACAGAAATTTTATGGGCTGAATGTTCGTGTCTCCCCAAAATTGGTATGTTGAAGCTTTAATCTCCAATGTGATTGACATTTGGAGATGAAGCCTTTGGGAGGTAGTTAGGGTTACATCAGGTCATCCCCCTGACCTCCGCGCACATGCGCACAAAGCTCACCGGGACTCCATGCCCCGGCAGGCTTTGCGCCAAACTCTTCCGTCCTGCCCTCCCCACCTACCACTCCCGGGGACCTAGTGGTCCGTGCGCCTGACGTACCGCCCCCAGCCCCGCGGACCTCGCCGGCACTACATTTCCCAGGGGGCCGCGCGGCCAGCGAGGCTTCCCATTGGCTCTCTCGTTGGTGACCCGCGCACGTCCGTCCCACAGAATGGCTCCGCCAGCGCCAGAAATACACTTCCCAAGATGCACCGAGGACTACGCAAACATGGCGTCGCCTAGCGCGCCAGGCTGCGGACTACATTTCCCAGAAGGCAGACGGGGCCTCCCATTGGCTCGCGCGCCGAAGCCGAGTGTGCGGACTGGGGGGACCCGAGGAGTGCCGAGGGAGGGAGGAGGCGGAGCCGTGGTGGCGTCGTCGTGGAGACGAAGGAGGCCTGACGCTGCCGGGCACTTGGGAAATGGGGCCCTTGGGTCGGAGGAACGGGCCGACCATGAAGGAGGCGTGGCCCGGACCTAAGCTCCGCGCCAATCCCGGCGTGCTCCGTGCGTCTCCTTGACAACGGGTGGCCTCTCACCCCTCCCCCACCCGGCGGACCTCACAAGGTCCCGGTTCTTGTGGGTCAGGACGTGACCCTGGCGCCCTGGCTCGGCTCTGCCTGCGCGAACCTGATCCACAGCCTCAGTTTCCCCTCCGCAAATCGGGGAGCGTACCTCCTGCCAGCGTCCGGACGTGCCCTCGTGGGACACGGCGACTGCCTCAGTTTCCCCATCTCAGAAATGGGGTGAAGAAGAGTTGGTTTTCAGAGCGGGAAGAGAGCTGAGAGATGGGTTGGAGTGTTGTATTGTACCCCGCAAATCACACGGGACGCCTTAAGAAGTCGAATGAAGTGTTGTAACGTACCCCGTGAATCACAGAAGGACGCCTCAAGAAGTCGAATGAAAGAGTCACATTTATTGCAAATCCGGGACTACGAGGGGGCATTTCGCCCTCCCAAATCTCGCAGTGCCCTCTGTTATGGGTGGGCTCAGCGAGATAGACCACCGACTCAGAATTTGAATTTAAGAGCCTTTATTCAGCTGGCCAGCTGGCCACAGCGCCTATCTCCCCCTCTGGGAGCTTCGGAGCATGTGGCAGAGACCAAGGGTGCAGTATGATCCTTTATAGCAAAACTGTTAAAAAATATATATACAAAGCATTTCATTAGCTGTTCCTTAGAAGTTCACAGAAAGTTCATAGGGGAGGTAAACGGAGTCACACCTGGCTGGAGCAGATCATAACAGACTGTTTTTCTAAGACAATCTAGCAATTTTTCTCTGTCCCGGTTCCTGACCCTAATACAGTCGGTATCCTTTTCCAGGCCGCAGTCCCTCCCCCTCCCACATTCCGTAACCCTTCCATGCCGCAGTCCCTCACCCTAGCACCCCCTCCCCAGCCCCAACATCAGATTTTTTTTTAAATATATTTTATTGATTTTTTTACAGGGAGGAAAGGAGAGAGATAGTTAGAAACATCGATGAGAGAGAAACATCGATCAGCTGCCTCCTGCACATCTCCTACTGGGGATGTGCCTGCGACCCAGATACATGCCCTTGACCGGAAGCGAGCCTGGGATCTTTCAGTCCGCAGGCCGACGCTCTATCCACTGAGCCACACCGGTTTCGGCAACATCAGATTTTTTTTAATATATTTTATTGATTTTTTACAGAGAGGAAAGGAGAGGGATAGATAGTTAGAAACATCGATGAGAGAGAAACATCGATCAGCTGCCTCCTGCACATCTCCTACTGGGGATGTGCCTGCGACCCAGATACATGCCCTTGACCAGAAGGTATTCAATCGATTGAGATGATTTATATAATTCAGAAAATCAAAATAACTTTCCTATTGTTAAATAAGTACGGAAGCCAAACATCAGAGTTAAAGTTAAACTATAGTTTCTACCTGAGATGATTGCTACCATACTTCAGAAGGAGCCATATTTATTTCAAAGCCGGGACTAGGAAGGGGCAGTTGCTCTCCAAATGTCGCAGTGCCCCCTTGGCCGAAACATCAGATCAATAGAGGCAAATATCACAAAGGCATTGATTACCTCTCCAGGTTTGGAAAGAGGAACCTGGTTTGCAAAAAAGCAGTTTGTTACAGAAGCTTAGATTGAGCAAGTTAGTTGTCTTACAAAGATTAATTATAGTTTCGGGTCCTGGGACCACTGAGTCAGCGGAAACACATTATCTGGAGCCATCGGGCCTTGGGACTGTTGTAATGTACCCTGCGAGTAAATGCTCAGGACGCAAGACCAGATGAATGAGTCATTTAATTAATAAGCCAGTGACCGAGAGGGCGTTATGGCTCCAAATCTCCCAGTCCCGAAATGGTGGCAGCATCTGGCTTATATAGGCAAAGATTACAAAGGAATCGATGACATCTTTGGGTTTGGAATGAGGAACCTGTTTGCACAAAGCAGTTATAGAAGCGGAACTGAGCGAGTTAGTTAAATTATAGGCGACCGAGAGGGAGTTATGCCTCCAAATCTCCCAGTCCCGAAATGGTGGCAGCATCTGGCTTATATAGGCAAAGATTACAAAGGAATCGATGACATCTTTGGGTTTGGAATGAGGAACCTGTTTGCACAAAGCAGTTATAGAAGCGGAACTGAGCGAGTTAGTTAAATTATAGCTTACAGAAGCGGAACTGAGCGAGTTAGTTAAATTATAGTTTTGGGTCTCTGGATCACTGAATCAACGGAAACACATTATCTGTGGCCACGGAGGCCATTCAGGGTAATTGTGCTGTCCTGGTCTTGGGACCACTGAGTCAACCAGAACGCATTATCTGTGGCCACTGAGGCAATTGAGGGTAATTGTGCTGTCCTGGTTCCCAGGTACAGAAGAATGTGCTTCGATAACCAGTAAGATCACAATGGGATATTCAAACCACCAACCACGGAGCATTCAATCGATTGGGATAGCATACATAAGCTCCGAAAATCAAAGTAACTTTTCTGTTGTTAAGCAAAGCAAGTAAGTACAGAAGCCAAACAGCAGGGTTAAAGTTAAACTGCAGTTTCTACCTGAGATGATTGCTACCATACTTCGGGGACCACTGAGTCCACGGACACACATTATCTGGAGCCATTAGGTCCTGGGACCACTGAGTAAACAAAAACATATTATCTGGAGCCGCTGGGCCATTTAGAGTAATTGTGCTGTCCTGGTCTCCAGGTGCAGAGGAACGAAATCCATTGAGCCAATCCGGTCAGGGCAACATTTCTATTATTTTAGCAAGCAGATAATTACAGAAGCCAGATCAGCAGGGTTAAAATATTAAACAGCAATTCCCACCCAAGCATGGTTGCCACCATGCTTCAAAGGGAGAGGGAGAGAGAGATGGGAGCATCAATGATGAGAGAGAATCTTTGATCTGCTGCCTCCTGCACGCCCCACACTGGGGATCGAGCCTGCAACCTGGGCATGTGCCCCGACCAAGGATGGAACTGTGACCTCCTGGTTCATAGGAGGTCACACCGCTGAGCCATGCTGGCCGGGACATCCTGAACTTCTTTTTTTTTTAAATATGTTTTTATTGATTTTTTTCCTTTAGAGAGGGAGAGGGATAGAGAAATAGAAACATCCCTACCAGGGATTGAGCCTGCAACCTGGGCATATGCCGTGACCGGGAATGGAACTGGTGACCTCTTGGTTCATGGTTCCATGTTCAACAGCTGAGCTCCACAGCAGGCCGGGCCATCCTGAGATTCTCAACACTTTTTTAAGAACATGGGGGCTGTGCATTTTTTCACACTGCCCTGGGCCCCGCACATGGCACAGCTGTTCCCTGACATCACCCCGCCTGCCCCTGTGTGCGGTATTTACACACCAAAGTGCACCATCAACACCGGTGAGCAGTGGATTGAAGGGCTGACTCCCTGGATGCTCTTCTCCACCAGCTAACAGGGCACATCCCTCACAGTGCAAACGCCGCCTCCTCCATGAAGCCTTCCCAGACCACTCCCACCCCAATAAACCTGGACGAGGCGCCTCATCGGAGCTCCCCGGTGCCCCTTCTCTCTCCATCTCCTGCCTGGACTATTTATTTCGTGTGTCTCTCCCCCCTCTCCCTTCGCCCTTCCCCATCCTCCCGTCAACAACTCAACAACAGAGACCCAGGCCTTGCCAGCTCCCAGGGGAGGTGAGGAGGGGGGCTGCGGAGTAAATAGGACTAAGGGAAGGCGGCTCTCACCCCTCTTCCCAGGCCCGAGGGCGAGGGTTCCTTTGGCAGCTCATACCCTATCCGAGCCAGCCAGTGCCTCCGTAGCCCAGCCCGCTGTAATTATTACCCAAAATAATAATTAACCTTTCGCTCTGTGTGAGGCTGCAGGGTGGGGCGGGGACCTGGGTCGTCTCTGGGTCTCCAGCCCAGGCACCCAGAGGCTCTGGAATGTTCATTGGAAGAACAGATGATGGATGAGCAGGTGAATGAAATTCATGCGGGGGTGTGGGGAGTGTGGGGTGGGGGGTGGGAGGACACCCCTGGAAGGAATGGCAGCCCCCAGGGAGGGCTGGGGGCGGGGGCTGGGTTTGAGCCTGAGTCATCTTCTCTGGGCCTCAGGAAACACTTAAGAATAAATAATTAAATTGCAAATGAATTGCTTAATGATGGGCTGCCTCAGATCAAAGCCTTAGTCAGCCCGTTTTGCAGCGGGAGGAGAGGCACAGAGAAGAGAGTTCAGCGAGTTTGGCGCACCTGCCCCCCCCTTCCCCCCCTTCCCCCGGGTGACACAGCCAAAGCGGCCCAGGATGGCCAGACCCAGGTTTGGTGGCCACCGGCAGCTGTGGGGCCTGGTCTGGCTCCGGGGGACCCTGGGCCACCCCCCCAACCCCCCCACTGTCTGGGTACCCTTGTCCCTGGACACAGGGACCATGAGCAGGGAGGAGTCAGACAAGGCTTGGTGACCCACAGGTCCGGGTGGGGTCCTCACGGGGACTGATTTGGGGGGAACACACATTTTAGGGGGCAGGTGAATTTGCAGATATGGATTCCAACTACGATGAGGATCGATTATGCTTTATAAATAACCAGAGACCCGGTGTGCGGGGATCCGCTGAAACCCGCTCTCCAACGTCCCCCAGGGGTCCCGGATTGCGAGAGGGCGCAGACCAGGCTGAGGGACCCCACCCATGCACGGTCAGGGCCAGGGAGGGATCGGGGAGGACTCCAGGGCATGTCCGACCAGCCTCCAGCCTTGCCCAGTCCTGATGGGCTGGACCAGCAGCAAGCCAACCTGCAGGCTGGAGCATCTGCCCCCTGGTGGTCAGTGCGCATTATAGCGACTGGTTGAATGGTCGAACGGGAGGACACTTGGCATATTAGGCTTTTATTATGTAGGATGTTGACTTTCTTTCTCCTTCCTTCCTTCCTTCCTTCCTTCCTTCCTTCCTTCCTTCCTTCCTTCCTTCCTTCCTTCCTTCCTTTCTTTTTAATCCTCACCAGAGGATATTTTTCCATTGATTTGCAGA
>NW_006298629.1:35190-35755 GCF_000327345.1 Myotis davidii
CCGAAGGGTCTAGGGTTCGATTCCAGTCAAGGGCATGTACCTCGGTTGCAGGCCCCTCCCCGGCCTGAGCCCTGGTCAGGTGCGTGCAGAAGACAACCAATCGATGTGTTTCTCTCACATCAATGTTTCTGTCTTTCCCTCTCTCTTCCACTCTTATTTAAAAAAAAAAAATCAATGGAAAAATGTCCTTGTTGATGTTGGTGACGCTGAGGTGAGCTCGGCGTGCAGGATGAGTTTAGAGAAGCAGGGAATTAGCCAAGGCAATTAGCCAAGCCCCCAAAGCTCTCACGGCTTTTATTTGGGGAGTCCAGCAACTAACAGTGGAGTACAGCAAGTGACAGTGACTAACAGGCATGATTATGAGGTCCTCAGAGCTAAGTTATACATTACACTATTTTTTTAAAATATATTTTTATTGATTTTTTACAGAGAGGAAAGGAGAGGGAGAGAGAGTTAGAAACATCGATCAGCTGCCTCCTGCAAACCCCCCACTGGGGATGTGCCCGCAACCAAGGCACATGCCCTTGACCAGAATCGAACCTGGGACCCCTCAGTCCGCAGGCTG
>NW_006298629.1:36177-37409 GCF_000327345.1 Myotis davidii
GGCCGGTGCACGAAATTGTGCCCTCTGGGGGGTCCTTCAGCCTGGCCTGTGCCCTCTCACAGTCCAGAAGCCTTTGGGGGATGTCCCACTGACATCCTTAGTGCTGCCACGGAGGCAGGAGAGGCTTCCGCCACCACCGCTGCACTTGCCAGCTGTGAGCCAGCTTCTGGCTGAGCAGCACTCCCCCTGTGGAAGCACACTGACCACCAGGGGGCAGCTCCTGCATTGAGAATCTGCCCCCAGTTGGTCAGTGCATGTCATAGCGACCGGTTGAGCAGCCTTAGCATATCATTAGAATATTACGCTTTGATTGAATGGTCGAACGGGAGGACACTTGGCATATTAGGCTTTTATTATGTAGGATGTTGACTTTCTTTCTCCTTCCTTCCTTCCTTCCTTCCTGCCTTCCTTCCTTCCTTTCTCTTTCTTTCTTTTTAATCCTCACCAGAGGATATTTTCCCATTGATTTGCAGAGAGAGGGAAAGACAGAGAGAAATAACCATGCGATAGAAACACATCAATCAGTTGCCTCCTGCACGTGCCCCGTCCAGGGTCTGGGGCCGGGGAGGAGCCTGCAACCAAGGTACATGCCCTTGACTGGAATCGAACCCGGAGCCCTTCGGTCCGCAGGCCGGCGCTCTATCCACTGAGTGAAACCGGCCAGGGCAATAACGTTTAGCTTCTTTCATCAGGAGAGAATCCTGGGGCAGGAGAGTAAACAGCTAGGAAACCCCTGGGCCAGTGGAAGGAGGAAACGGAGTCAAGATAGTTAAATAAGGCCAGACAGTTTGAGCAACTTCCAGCCCTCCGGGTCGGCGAATCCAGGCCGTATCTCCCCTAACCAAGGGCACTGAGAGCGAGTGCTTTGACCCCCCGCCCTGGCCCGGGAACACGCAGCGTAAGTCCCGCTGGCCTGGTGGGCAGAGAACAGAGACCCGTTCATGTCACCGGCGGCAGCTCAACCCAAGGACAGGTGAGGTTGGGGAGCAAGTAACAAACACGCTGTGAAGCCCTGACCGGTGTGGCTCAGTGGATAGAGCGCCGGCCTGCGGACCGAAGGGTCTAGGGTTCGATTCCAGTCAAGGGCATGTACCTCGGTTGCAGGCCCCTCCCCGGCCTGAGCCCTGGTCAGGTGCGTGCAGAAGACAACCAATCGATGTGTTTCTCTCACATCAATGTTTCTGTCTTTCCCTCTCTCTTCCACTCTTATTTAAAAAAAAAAAATCAATGGA
>NW_006298629.1:38349-39289 GCF_000327345.1 Myotis davidii
GTTCAGCTGCCTCCTGCCCCCCCCGCTCCCCCCACTGGGGATGTGCCCGCAACCAAGGTACATGCCCTTGAGCGGAATCAAACCTGGGACCCTTGAGTTTGCAGGCTGACGCTCTATCCACTGAGCCACACCGGTTAGGGTAAGGCTGCAGTTTTCATAGCTCCCAGGCCCCAGGCCCCTCACAGGCACCAGGCATCCAGGCTGCAGTTTTCATAGCTCCCAGAGCAGTTGCCCGCCCGCCCGCCTGCAGGGCCGCAGACTGTGCAGTTTATTGGCTCCGGGAGACACCACTTAACGAGCTCGTTAATGTTCCCATAACAGTCTGTGATCCCCGAGCGGCTTTCGCCTGGAGTGCGCTGGCTTGGGTGAATGGGGTCATGATGTATTTTTAACATGAAGTTAAAGCGGATTACGTTGGTCCTTAAGGAGGTCTGTGAGGGTTTTGTTGTTTGTCTATTTCATTTTGCTTTGTTTTGGGTAATCCCCTCCCCTCCTTGGGTGTCAGGAGCTTTTTAGGGGACGACGTGCAGTCAATAGCGAAGTCAGTCCCATTTGGGGATTTTTATTCTTTCTTTTATTGTCTTTTATTTTTATATTTTTTTGGGGGGGATTTTTATTCCTTTTTTTTGGATTTTTATTGTTTAACAGATGTCATTAGAAAAGCATTCTAACGTTTCACCCATAAAGGAGTTTAGGCCCCTGGCCCGTGGGGCTCAATGGTTAGAGCATCCGTCGGCACACGGAAGGGTTGGAAGTCTGATTCCCGGTCAAGGGCACATAATTAGGTTGTGGGTTCAATCCCCAGCCAGGGCACATACCGGAGGCAACCAATCCATGTTTCTCTCTCTCCCCCCCCACCCTTCCCCCTGTCTAAAAAAATAAAAAATCATATCCTCTGGTGAGGATTTGAAAAAATAGTTTGTTTTCTTTCTTCCTAAGG
>NW_006298629.1:39873-42565 GCF_000327345.1 Myotis davidii
CCACCCCTGCAGGCTTGTCCCACTCTCCTTTCTTCTACCCAATTTTATCCTGACTTCTTTTTGGTGTTAGGGCTTTGGAGCCAACTTTACTAATTTGGGATGCTTATTTTCCTGAGTTAATTTTATGTAAGTTGAACTTTGTGGTATATGTTGCACTTTTAGTTTTCCCATTCGCCTAAGTTGTTGGTGATTGTTTTGTTTTGTTTTTAATCATCATAGAAGGGATCTTGCTGGAGGGTGTCTGAAGATATTAGGACAAGGGTCCACAAGCTTCTGTATGTAGATCAAATTCAGCTTCATTTGGCCTTTGGTCTGTGTGAGCTAAGAATTCTTTACATTTTAAGGGTTATAAAAACAGAAGAAGATCAGATACAATTTTTCTGAGATCTTCAATTTATCTCACTTTAAAAATGACTAAAACATGACTTTCTTCCTCTCTGTAAAAAATCAATAAAATATATTTAAAAATAAATAAATAAATAAATAAATAAAAACCATGAACAAATTCCTATGCACACGGCACATATCTTATTTTGAAGCAAAAAAACCAAAACGGGAACAAATACAATATTTGTATTTGCACATGGCCTGCGGGCCGTAGTTTGAGGACCCCTGCCCAAAGGGGTTGCGACCGACCCACAGGTTGAGAACCGCTGCGTTAGGCGATGGGGCCTCTGGGAAGGTGGCAGGTCCTGAGGGTGGAGCCTTTGTGAACGGGCTGGTGTCCTTGTAAAACACCCCAGGGGAAGCCCTGGCCGCTGCCCAGGAAGCCGGCCACGAACCAGGCAGGGGGCCCCCACAGGTGACCGTGCCCGAGCCCTGACCGGGGACTTCCAGCCTCCAGAACTGAGAGCAGTAAACCTCCGCGGTTCATAAGCCACTGGTGAGCGGGATGCTGTTACACCGCCTGGGCCGGCTGAGGCAGGAGTACTCGTGTGTGTATGTGTGTGTGTGTGTGTGTGTGTGTGTACGTGTGCACACGCGTGCATCACCATGTGCAGCACCTGTTCCTGCGAGGACGCGATGGGAGAACATGACTGCAGAGGCCAGCAGTGCCCAGCTGGCTACACTCGAGTGGATACTATTATTATTTTGTTGTTGTTAATCCTCCCTCAACGATGAGAGAGAATCATGGATCGGCTGCCTTCTGCAAGCCCCCTACTGAGGATCGAGCCCACAATCCGGGCGTGTGCCCTTGACCGGAATTGAACCTGGAACCCTTCAGTCTGCAGGCCCCGGACGCTCTATCCACTGAGCCAAACCAGCTAGGGCTTTTCCATTGATTTTTTAGAGAGAGTGGAAAGTGCCGGGGGTGGGGGCAGAGAGAGAGACAGAGAAACATCACTGTGGGAGAGATGCATCAATTGGTTGCCTCCCACATGTGCCCCAACCAGGGCCGGGGATCCAACCTGCAACTCAGGTGCATGCCCTTGGCCAGGAATCGAACCCAAGATCCTTGGATGCCAGGGCCTTCCCTAGGCTGTACCTGTCCCTCTATTCTAAGAGGCATTGCAACATTTACCTTTCTGAAGGCGAGGCAGACATATCTTGCTATTCCATGCGCCTACAGTCCTGTTGTTTTTTTAAAAAATGTATTTTTATTGATTTCAGCATGTGCCCTGACCGGAAATCGAATCCTGACCTCCTGGTTCATAGGCTGATGCTCTACCACTGGGCCACACGGACCGGGCAATGCAGTCCTGCTTGTGTGTGTACCTGTGTTTTTGTCTCCCGGAAGATGCTATTAATGCAACAACGCACATCTTATGGTTGATGCTGACTGAGGAGTTAGGGTGTACAGTGGCCAGGGGAGTAGGAACAATACTAATGTGCAATACCAATCCACACAATTTTCACCGAGGGCGGTGAGCCCGGAACGGAGGTATGAGACCGTGAAAGGTGTTATTCGTGTGACGGGTACTGCATCCCCTCTTCCGGACTCCCAGGCTGGGCCACTGTGATGGCGACAACGTGATGGTTATAAATGATCACAGATCATCTGGTCAAGGACGGGCCGGGAGGAGCTGCAGGGGGCAAATTGTGATTTATAAACACATCCTATAGGTCCTCAAGGCAGCGGTTCTCAACCTGTGGGTCGCGACCCCTTTGGGAGTCGAACAACCCCTTTCACAGGGGTTGTCTAAGAACATTGGAAAACACATATAATTACATATTTTTGTGATGAATCACTATGCTTTAATGATGTGCAATTTGTAACCATGAAAATACATCCTGCATAGCAGATATTTACATGAGGATTCATGACAGTAGCAACATTACAGTGATGAAGTAGCAACGAAAATAATTTTATGATTGGGGGTCCCCACAACATGAGGAACTGTATTGAAGGGTCGCGGCATGAGGGAGGTTGAGAACCACTGGTCTAGAAGCATGCTCACAAGACCAGCCCACCTTGCAGGAGGCCAGCAGGCGGGTCCTGGCGGCTGTGACTCAGTTACATGTGAGAGGGGGCGGCCAGGTGCCGGGGTGCGAGCCCGTGACCTCTCTGCGCCCCGCTCCTTATCTGCAAAGTGGGCGCACATTAGAGGTCAGGACTAGGACCTTCTGCAGGCAAAGCCCTTGGAGACGCGCTCGGAACTGGGTTTTCGCTCCAGAAGGGGAAACTGAGGCCGAGAGGGGGACGTGGACCCGGGCGACGCCGAGGCCAGCCGCACGCTCCGTCCATCGCCGG
>NW_006298629.1:44314-44852 GCF_000327345.1 Myotis davidii
CGGGCCAGGGCGGGAGCCCAGGTGCCGCTGACCCTGGCTTAGCCCCTCCCGAGGCTCTAAGCCTCTTTGCCGGCGCAGCTGGCCGCGTGGCCGCCTCTGCCCGGGGAACGTTCATATCAGATTCCTCCCGGCCTTATCTCTCGTCTTTGCCTTTTCCTTCTGGAAGCCTCCCAGAGCCAACCCGCCCCCGGGGTGCAGGGAGGGTGTATCCCGGCGCTGGCCCGGGCTCTCGGGCAGACGCTCCGGGTCTGAACCCCAGCCCCGCACTCAGACCTTTGGGACCTTAGGTAAGGCAGCTGGGGCTCTGCCCGGATGGAGCAGGGATGGCGACAGTGTTGACCTTGGAGGGCCGCCTTCCCACACCCCGAGGAGGGGGTATGGGGTGCAGAGGGCCGCGAAGCCAGGTGCTCCCGGGCTGCCCTCTGCCCCCTTTCTCCAGCCCCGTGACCTTGGGCCTGTCACTTCCTCTTCCCCTAAGGTGGGAGCACAGCCCACTCTTCACTGGACAAGCCGGGTCCGCCCTGTGTGGCCACGCGGC
>NW_006298629.1:44866-49096 GCF_000327345.1 Myotis davidii
GAGGTCCGTGGGCACACGCGACTCGAGGCTCCCAGGGGCCAGGCCCAGGGCCGGGCGGAGGGGTTGGGGGTGTGCAGAACGGTTCCCGGAGCCCTGGGAGCCCCGCTGGGGGTGATGTTACCCGCGTGCTCTCCCGGTTCTTGACTTTGTACAGGGAAGATTTCACAACGCGAGTTCAGGTGACTGAGTGCATTTATTACAGCGGGGCCGCGGCGCGGAGGAGGGACTGGAGTAGAAGCGGAGAGATCCCAGCGGCAGGCATGAGCCTGGTCGTGGCTGCCTCGGCCCTTAGAGAGCAAGTCAGGGAGGCACCATAACACCAGCCGGTGTTACAGAGAAGGGCCCTGGAGAAAGGGCGCAAGGACACACCCCTCAGGGCGGAGGGAGAGGTGGGTGCGGGGCTCTTTGTCTTAAAGGTTTTTTTAATCCTCACCCAAGGATATTTTCCCATGATTTTAGAGAGAGAGGGAAAGCCAGAAACAGCGACGTGAGAGAAACACATCCGTTGGTTGCCTCCTGCACGTGCCCTGGCCAGGGCCCAGGCTGGGGAGGAGCCTGCAACCGAGGTCTGTGCCCTTGACCGGACTCGAACCCGGGACCCTTCAGTCCGCAGGCCTCCCCTCTGTGCACTGAGCCACACCGGCCAGGGCTGTCTTAAGGTTTCACTCTGTTGTGGAAAGGCAGGGTTTCTAGGGGAAGCCTGGGGGAGGGCCTCAGTAGAATATTCGGCAGCGTCCCAGGTGTGTCCCTCAGGGCTGTGGTCACTGCTGACTGGTCAGCGCCAGGGCAGGGGTCACAGGTCACTGCAGCGGGTCCTGGCGGCAGGCACTGTTGTTTCCTCCGCTCTTGCTGCTTTCCCGGCCTGGAGCTGAGCCACCCAGGCCTTGATGTTATCTCTGGTTTGACCAAAACTCTGTCTCCAGGGTCAGCAGACCTGAGGACTTGTTCCTCAGCATTTGATGCCACCAGAACCTCACCGCCTGAGGGCTGGTGCTGTATGTACCCCAAGAATTGCACAAAGGACCCCCAAAAGTCAAATTAAGGAGTATTATTTAAAAGCCGGCGGCTGCGCGGAGGCATTAGCCCTCCAAATCTCGAAACCCCAAGTGACTACAGTACGGAGCTTATAAAGACGAAAACCACGTCCTGCTGGATGTTGGAATGTGGAGCTGTCCTGTGAAAGCAGGTTGTACAGAAGCAAACTGAGCAAAGTTAGTTATCGCTACAAGTTAATTATAGTTTTAGTTCTTGGAGCCATTGAGTCAACGGACAACATTCCTGGAGTCACTGAGTCAACGGAAAAGCCATTAAAGCAGTTTTTGCGGTTCTGGTCCGCGGGCACAGGAGCGTAACCGCTGTAAAGCCGTAGTGTGGGCTGGCAACACGATGGCTGATTTATGAGTTTCCAGGTCTCATGCTGGGAACGGAGGTTAACTCCCCCGTTGTGTCAGCAGCAGGTGTGCACAGCAGCCAGGATGGCAGGGTTAACGTGCACACAGCAGCTTCTCCCTAGACGAGTCACTCTGCCTCACCGCTCCGCTTGATGCTCGGAGAGGCTGTGCGAGGGAGGGGGCCGGTGCCGGACGGGCCAGTGTGCACCGGCTCTGTTTCCCTCCCCCTCGCCAAGGAACCCTGCTTCAGGGAGGATGCCCAGGGCAGTGGGCTGTCCTGTCTCCAAGGACAGAGGACCTGACCAAGTGACCCTGGACTACAGGAGGCCAGTGGCAAGCTGCGGGCGGGCAGTGGCAAAGGCCTCCTGTTCTGACCTCACGCTCCTCCCTGATGGTGAAGGTGCCTGCTCTTGCTCACCAAGCACTGCCTGTGCCCCGCTCACTCAGAGCCCCAAGAGGCCGGGGTGGAGGTGGTCCTGTGTTAGGGGACTGAGTCCAGTGCAGGCCCCGCACAGCAGTGGGGCACGGCTGCCGGAGGTTCCAGAACTTGGCCCTTCCCCGGGAGGCACGCCGGGAATGACTTTCTCTGCCCGAGGTTGGGGTCTGGGGGGGCCAGGCTGCTGCCCTGCGGCCTCGTAGGCATCTGTCATGGGGCTGGTGGGGCCGCCAGCTGATGGCTGACACCGAGACCAGCCCGATGTCAGGTGGGACTTTCACGGGGGCAGGACCGGGCAGGGGGGGAACTGGGACTGTCGCACCACCAGGCCAGCGGCTCTGCTGAAGGAGCACAGAGCACGGGGTTTCCCTGTCGGTCTGCCCTGGCCTCTGGGCTCAGAACACCGCTTCCCCCGCCCCCAGGAAAGGGGAGCCTGTGTGGCCTCACTGATGCTGGGGGCCCAGCCTCGAGCCCGGCTAGTCAGAGAGCTGGGTTCCTGGGGCTGCTGTGTGTGGGTCTGTGCTGGAGCCAGCCCCTCCCCTCCCAGTGCCCGCAGTCTGCTGGGGTTGGGATGGGATGGGGGCCCAGCTGTAGTGCTGGGAGGGGCAGGGACAAGTGCCATGTCCTAGGGGAGGGGCAGAGCTGCCGAGGAGACTGGCCGGCCCGGGACCCCCAGCCTGCTGCTCTGGTGGTGACGCTGGCCACTGCCCTCTCGTCTGAGCTCCGACAGCAGTGCTGGGCCCTCACCAAGCACCTGGCTCGGGCACCTCACACACCTCCACTCACTGATCCTGACGCCAACGTCACGTGGTGGTGGTGGTGGGCGAGTCCGACCTGGGCAGCCTGCCCCAGCTTGTCCTCCTCTCCCCGGGGGGTTGGGGATCAGGCTATGGCGCCCACAGCACCCCGTGCCTGGGGTCTTCAGGGGGCCTGTGCCTGGTGAACGTTCTGCTGTTTGAGAGGCAGGACAGTGAGCTGAGGGAAGGGACAAGTCTGGGAAGGCTTCCTGGGGGAGGTGCTGTTCTCGGGGGCCTGGCAGCAACCCTGGAAGCGCCTGCAAGACAGGCCAGGGTGGGAGAGTGCCCCCCAAGGCTAGGCCAGGCCGGAGAGGGGCGACAGCCCAGGTGGCCTGGGGCGCTCCAGGTTTTGTTGGCCTGCAGAGCGTCTTTGTTTGTTAAACAATTTTCAGTTACTCACCAACTTTTAAAATCTGGAAATGCTGGTTGGCAGCAGGTGGCCAGGGCCGCGTCACTGCCACTCCCAGGTGGGCCTGCCGCAGGTCAAGGTTCTAGGAGTTCTAGAACTTGTCCGTCTCTGCAGAGAGGGAGTGTGCGGCCCAGTGTGCACCCCGGGAGCTGCCGAGGACCGACGGAGGTGGCTGGCTGCGAGGTATGAGGCCTGGAGGCCTGGAGGCCAGGTGGTGAGGGGGGAGGAATAAAGCAGTGAGGCTCCCAGAGGCACCTGCTCAAGGCGAGAGCGAGGAGGGAGCGGGGCCTGCCTTGTCAGCTGTCACCCACCGGGGACCGAGGGAGGCCCAGGTCACAGCTGGGACTAATCTCCCACCCTCCCAGGTGGGTGGGACTCTACAGACCCGGCTGGAGGCGGGGATGGTGTTGCAGAGAATGCCCGATGTTCTGGCCGCAGGTGGGTGGGGGGACGCCAGGTTTTGGGCCCAGAGGGAGGGGCAAAGAGCTCACAGAAAAGGGAAGTGGGGGCAGGCTCGTGCTGTGGGGCTTCCCACTGCGGCCTGTGGGCACTCGGGCCCAGGAGTGACCGCGGCTGCAGACGGTGTGAGGGGGTCGAGACGGCGCTGAGTCGGCAGCTGTGTGGGCAGCACCCTGAAGGAAGCACCTGTGGACGCTGGGGGAGGGGGAGGCCTGCGATATGATCTGGGGCAGGCGCCTCGGGGCGGGGACCCAGCTCACCCTGGAAAGGTGAGCCGGCCAGGCTGGTGGGGGACTGGCGGGCTTTCCAGAGAAGGGACGGTGGGCTGGGAGTGAGGGGCGAGGGCATTGCGGGGGTGGGGGACGGGACAGGGTGTTGGAGTCTGTGCAGGGCACGTGCGGGGGGGCTGGGTAAGGAGTGGTGACGTGACCTGAGCCGCCTGTAAACCCCAGCGTGCCGAGGGGATTCCCACGCTGCCCGCTCAGGGCTGTTGGTGTCGGCTCGGGGGTGGGGGGGGTCTGTCAGCACAGCGCTCTGGGGGGCCTCCTGTGGTCCCCCAACTGCCTGTGTGGGCGCGCGTCCAGGGACTCGCACTTGTTCGCTGGGCCAGTGTTTCGGGGAGCACATGGCTCAGCCTCCTGTGGGAGGGCCGCAGGTGTCTGTCCGCTGTTTGCTGTGTGACCCTGCCTCTGGGGGGGTGTGCTGTGTGGTGTGGACCTGTCATTTCTCGGGGGGGGG
>NW_006298629.1:49123-49688 GCF_000327345.1 Myotis davidii
AAAAGGCAAACCAGTCCCCCGGACCCCCCCGCAGTGCACGGTTCCTGCTCCCCGTCCTGCCCACCTGTCACTGCTCTCATGCCCACCCAGCAGCGTGCGGCCCGCACTGGCTTCAATGTGCACGTGGGTCCCCGTGGCGGTGACGCTGGGCATCTTGTCACCTGCCTGGCAGCCCTGGGCACGTTCTCTCCTTTGCCTTTAAGAAATATATACTTTTATTGATTTCAGAGAGGAAGGGAGAGGGAGCGAGGGATAGAAACATCAGTGATGAGAGAGGCCCATGGATCGGCTGCCTCTTGCACGCCCCACCCTGGGGATGGAGCCCGCAACCTGGGCATGTGCCCTGACGGGGAATCAAACCGTGACCTGGTTCATAGGTCGATGCTCAACCACTGAGCCAGGCTGGCCAGGCCCCTTTTGTGTGGAAGGAGTGACTTACACAGATGTGTTCTCTGTGGTGTGAGGTGGAGGGGGGTAAGGGGAGTACGCATGCACATGACTGCGGGGTGGGCGTCAGGGCGTGAAGTAGCCACTGGATTTGGTGACCAGAGGGTGGAAGGGGGCA
>NW_006298629.1:49773-52968 GCF_000327345.1 Myotis davidii
GGCAGAAAGCAGACAGTGGGGGGCAGGTCCCGGGGAGGAGAAGCCAGGAGGCCGCAGGGAGGAGGCTGGCAGCAGAAGAAAGCGGGTAATTGGCGGGCAGGCTGCCAGGGAGGTGGGAGGGAGCTAATAACACAATAACAGTAATTTGTCTGCAGCTTACCAGCCCCGGGCCCCACAGCTCTGCCTGCTAATTGGGTCGCCCCAGGGCCCGGCCAGCCCGGGGTGGCTGGGGAGCGGGGACTGGGGGGCTTTGAGCTTCCAGCTGAGAACTGGGGGAGCTGGGTGGGAGGCCGAGCAGGACAGGAGCCCCCTTGCCGCCTCAGAAGTTGTCCCATTCCAGGGTCAGGCTGGCTCCGCGTTGCCCTCCGCTGTGGGCCCTGCTAGTGGTTTGGGGCTGCCCAGGCCACAGTTCAGTCACCCCCGGGGGGGCGGGGGGCAGGACCAGAGGCGCAGCAGCTGTATGAGTGTAAGCGAATGAGCGGGCGGGAGAGGAAGGACCTGCATTACGTGCAGTGAATGCCCCTTATGTAAGTTTTACGTGCAATCTTCAGTAGTTTTTAAAAAAATATATTTTTACCGACTACAGAGAAGGGAGAGGGAGGAGAGAGATAGGAACATCAATGATGGCAGAGAATCACTGATCCGCTGCCCCCTGCCCACAACCTGGGCATGTACCCTTGACCGGAAACAAACCGGGACCCTTCAGCCCGACCCTTCAGTAGTGAGGGCGTGCATGCCCTTCTTGAGGCTCCCCAGCACCCTCGCAGCTCGCACCCTCCTGGTCCTCACGCGGGGCTCTGCAGGCACCTTCGGGACTGAGGCCCAGTGCATGCCCCACCCCCACCTGCCAGTCCCGAGGCCTCCCCACTGTCTGCAGGGAGCAAGGTCCCCTGCCTCGCAGGCTCTTAGGGTTTCCAGCTGGGACGGACTCAGGTAACAGGAGCCTGAGAACTGTTTCCGCGGCCGGGAGGTCGGGAGTGGCCGGGCCGCGGGCTGGAGCCGCAGGGCGGCAGGGGCCTGGGACACAGGGGAAGAGGGCCTGTGACCACAGTGCACAGATTTCTCCCTCCGCCGGCCTCCCTGCCGCCAGAGATAAGACTTCCTCCTGCACAGCGGGCACTCCCCCCGGGTGGGGGAGGGGAGGGGAGGGGAGAGCGCTGCTCCAGGAAGAAGGGCTGAGCACTTGTTGTACCTGCTGTGGCCTTGAAGTCAAGATTAACCAGCAGAGTGGACTGCTCAGGGCAGATTTTTTTTCTCGAGACCAGCCCTCCTGCCTCGTCCCCCCCTCACTGTCTTCCTGGCTCTCCCGCATGGAAACCATGTGCGTGGCGTTTCCGTGTCGGTCTCCTCTGCTGTGCCCTGGCAGTGGGCTCCTGGCCATAAGCACCTGCGGAGCGCGTGGGGATCTTAGGCGGCCGACCTTGACCGCTGCAGACAGAGGACCACCGTCCGGGACTGCTTAGCCCAGGACACCCCGAGCCTGCGGCTCCCCTGGAGGACGAGGACGCCTGCTGCCCCCGCTGAGGCTGGCGGGAAGCCCCCCTCTGGCTGCGCACCCGGCTACTCCAGGCAGCACCAGAGCCCCTGGCAAACGAGTTTGGCCGGGAAGGCAGAGCCGCAGCCTCTCCCGCCCACCGCCACCCACACATGCCCGGCAGCTTCCTATTCGTTCTTTTCCGCATGTTTAATGTTGACGGTGTAAACAGAAGGCCATGCAACTGTTTAAAGCCTGCCCGCTTTTTAACTGAGCCATGCTCGCTGCAACATTCCCCCTTTACCAGCACGTGCAGTTCCCTGTCGTTCACACACAGCGAGCAGCCGTCCTGCCAGAGACACCCGAGTGCCGGCCACTCTGTCCTGGACCCCCGGGCGGCCCTTGGCGGCTGCCCCTCGCCCGCCTCTGGGTCCTGTGGTTTCCGGCTGACGTTAGGAGCAGCACTGCCCTGGCAGCGCGGGGCACCCCTGGGGCGGAGCCGCAGCCTCCTCTGGTAACTGCTTACCCCCAAGGACCCGCCAGGCTGTTCCTACAGCGACTGCGGGACGACCCGCGTGGGTCCTGTGGGTGCCCAAGATTGTTACTTTTAAATATATTTTTGTTGATTCTAGAGAAGAAGGAAGAGGGAGATTGAAACATCAATGACCAGAACCAGTGATCGGCTGCCCCCTCACGGTCCCCCCTGGGGATCGAGCCCACAGGCCCAGCATGTGCCCTGACCAGGAACTGGACCGAGGCGCAACCTCTGCGCCAGCCGGCCAAGCGGCCCCTGCGGCCGTCCCATGTCGCACAGTCCTCGTGGCCACCAGGACACCCACTTGCAGTCTCCCCTCAGCACAGAGGCACTCCATCCCTTACTGTAAACGACTGGGAGAGGAAGGTTTCAGGAAAAGGTTACGGCTGCTCTTCTGTCATCAGCAGGGCAGCTGCTTCCCGGGCGGTGCCACCTGTGGGCGCCCCCTGCTGCCCTCACTGCCCTCCCACGGGGCTCCCGGTTCCTTCCAGTTTTCCCTGATCGGAATCTCGCTGTGATGACCTTTTTTGGTGCAAGAAGTTCGTGTTGAGCTGGAGGAGCGGGTCACCGGCCAGGGGCCACCTCGCTGGGCCGGGTCACGTGGGCCGTGTCGGTTTCACCCGCCCGGCTGCCCTGTTGCAGGTGCTGGGCACCCAGTGGTCTCCGGGCCCCTAGGAGGGGGGAGGGGGTGTCTCTGAGGCAGTAACAGCCCGCGGCCCAGGGGAAGATTGTTGCAGGCGGGCGGGTCTCCCTCTAAGGCCTGAGTCCCCGTCCTAGGCCCCCAAACACCGAGTGACCTCGCGGCCGCGCCTCGGCTGCTGCCGGCCGGTGTGCTGGCTTCAGCTTCCGCATCTGCTCAACGGTGTGATGGTGCCCCCTTCGCATCGCTTCTCCTTCAGGCCAGGCCTCCTGGCCCTGCGGGGTTCCGTACCTGAGAGTGCGGGGAAGGGCGGGGGCGGCGTGTCCGCAGGTCTCTGCTCGCGTGGGAAAGGAGGCCTTCCGGGGATGGGCCGGTGGTTCTGGGCGGCTGCAGCCTGGGCGGTCCCCACCGTCCCTCTGTCCACAGGGCCATGCGGGGCTTCTTAGCTCAAGCATGGGTGGGAGCCCAGCGCACCTGCCCTCCGGTGAACTGTCCTGTTCCCTCCCTCCGACAGGGACCCACACATGGAGCTGCGGGGAGAGGCCT
>NW_006298629.1:56023-57364 GCF_000327345.1 Myotis davidii
GGCCGCCCCCCCAGCCCCGCATGTCTACGTGGGACTGAACTCAAGTTCCCGGGAGCAGGCCTCCCACCTGCCATTCATCCGAAGGCCAGCGCCCCACTGTCTGTCCGGTCGTGACCTCGCTGCTCCGCTTGCTGCCCAGTCAAGGGTGAAGACACCAGGGCGTTGGGGGAACCTCAGAAATGTTACCACACCCTGGCCGGTGTGGGTCAGTGGACAGAGCAGCGGCCTGTGGACCGAAGGGTCCTGGATTCGATTCTGGTCAAGGGCAAGTACCTCGGTTGCAGGCTCCTCCCCGGCCAGAGCCCTGGTCAGGGCTCATGCAGGAGGCAACCCATCGATGTGTGTCTCTCACATCAATGTTTCTTGTGTCTTTTCCTCTTCCACTCTCCCTAAGAATCAATGGGAAAATATCCTCGGGTGGGGATTAAAAAAAGAAGAAGAAAATGTATCATTTCCTGTGTTGGACATTGGCCGCAGGGTGTCCAGGTTCCTGAGCTGGTGCCCTGGCAGTGCCCCGTGCTGCACCGACTGCCCGGCCGTCATCACGGATTCTCCCTCCCTCCTGGGGGGTGGGGGTGGGGCGCTGCTGAGGTGCTGGGGTCAGCACAGGCCTCACCGCAGGTGGCTCACCATCTCACAGTGAACACGGGATCTGCGGGCAGACCACGCCAGGGACTGGCTGGCTCCCCTGCCTGCTGACCTGGCTGCGGTCCGGGTAGCCCCCGCCTGGAGTTCCCAGGGTGGGATGTAAGGGGTGTGGGCCAGCCAGCGACAGGGTGACAGCCATCCAGGTCCATCTTGGGCCCTTAACTACAGGTCCCACATGAGCGAGAGGGAAGCGACCCCCAAAATGCGTAGAAATACAGAGGGTCCCAACACTGAGGGGGGGAGGATGACATCACCTACAGGGGAGGGAGTTCTGGCGACTGGGCAGCTCACTGAGAGGCCCCCAAGGGTGGGGGAGACCCCCTAGGGTGCGTGTCTGGGCCCTGGGCCCTGAGCCCCACATAAGCCACAGCCCCACATGGCAAGCCCATCTGCCTGGGACACGCTGCCAACATGCCTTAGGTACGACGGTGTCCCTGTGAGCCCCAAATAGAGTTGGCGGGGACAAGCCAGCAGCCACAGCCTGCGGTGCTGGTGTCGGCGCATCAGTCCTCCCAGGTTCGCCAGCGGGGGCTCAGGGACAGTGTTGAGTGCTTGGTGCCCGTCTGTGTGGTGCTGGAGTGGGCAGATGTGCGTGTGTGCGTGTGTGTGTGTGTGTGTGTGTGGTGGGGGGAGACGCGGTGCGCTGACAAAGCCCAGGGGTCAGAGCCGTGCGGGGGCAGGGAGGAGGGCGCT
>NW_006298630.1:0-1932 GCF_000327345.1 Myotis davidii
GTACATCTACACAATGGAATATTATGCTGTAGTGAAAAAAAGGAAGGAATTCTTGCCATTTGCAACAGCATGAATGGAATTGGAGAGCATTATGCTAAGTGAAATAAGCCAGTCAGAGAAAGATAAATACTACATGATCTCACTCATTTGTGGAATATATTGAACAACATAGACTAATGAACAGGGACAGTTCCAGAGACAGAGAAGCAGCAATCAGACTGTCAAACCTCAGAGGGAAAGTAGGGGAGGGTGGGGGTAAGGGGGAGAGATCAACCAAAGGACTTGTATGCATGCATGTAAGTCAAATCAATGGATACAGACAACAGGGTGATGAGAGCATGAGTGGGGAGGTGGGGGTTAATGGGTGGGGGGATGAGGACACATATGCAATACCTTAACCAATAAAGAAATTAAGGATTTTTTAAAAGGGAAGAGAAATTGATTTCCAGAGTTGTCACATTATATTATTTGAAATGTTAAGTTTATGACAAAAAATTTTGGGACACGCAAAGAAACAAAGTATGGCCCATACACAGGGAAAAAAGTATCAATAGAAAGTGTACCAAAGGAAGCAAAGAGGTTGAACTTACTAGACAAAGACTTTAAATTATCTATTACAAATATGTTTATCAAGAATCAACTAATGTACTGCATCCCATCTTTAATCAACAGACTAAAGAAGACAAATTATATGATCATATCCATGTATGTATAAAATGTACTTGACCACTTCAGGGTAAAAACTTCCTTGATAAAAAATATTTACAAAAAACTTAAAGCTAACATCATAATTAATGGTGAAAACTAGATGTTTTGCTGCTAACATCAGGAATTTGAAAGATGCCTGCTCTCACCATTTGTGTTCAATATTGTGTGGGAAGGCCTAGCTAAAGCAATAAGACAAAAAAGAAATAAAAGTTATATATATTGGCAAGAAAAAAAAAGTCTTAGTTTACAAATGTTTTGATTGTCTATGTAGAAAATCTTAAAGAATCAATAAAGCCTTATGGAACTAAGAAAAAATTATAGCAAGATTGCAGAATACAAGGTTAATATGGTTGTTGTTTTTTTTTTTTAAAAAAAAAAAAACAACTGTAGAAAACCATGTCTAAAAAATTAAAGGGCATCCAAATCAAAATGGAAGAAATCAAACTATCTCTGATCACAGAGGACATGATCTTCTATGTAGAAAATTCTAGAGTACACAAAAAGCTGTTAGAAATAATAAACAAGTTTAGCAAAATTGCAGATCTAAAATCAACAAATGAAAATCAATTGTGTAACTATACTCTGATGATAAACAATCTGAAAGAGAAATTAAGAGAACTATCACATTTACACTAGCAGCAAAAAGGACAAAATACTTAAAAATAATCTTAACCAATGAGGAAAAAGACCTATACACTGAAAACTACTAAATGTTGCTGAATGAAATAAAAGAGGGTACATGAGGTGGAAAGACTTGAAAGATTAAATTTTTGAAAGATGATAATAGTGCCTTAAGGGATCTACAGATTTAATGCAATTCTTATCAAAATCCCAACAGTGTTTTTTGCAGAAATAGAAAACCACCTTAAAATTCACACATATCTCAAGGGAGCCCAAAAATTCTTGAAAAAAAGAGTTGGAGTACTTCCCTGATTTCATAATTTACTACAAATCTTCAGCAACCAAAACAGTGGGAGGAAGGACAGACATTTTTTTTTTTTTTGCAGATTTTTCTATTATTTATTTATTTATTTTATTTTATTTTCTTGTTTAAAGTATTACAAATAGTAATACATATGTTTACTTTTATTCCTCATTGACCTTCCCCCGGGCTCATTATATATCTCAGTAAGTACAGCTATACAACCTGGAATTAAACAAGAGGCACTGATGAATTATTCTAAAACGTATAAAGAGAAAGGAGAACAGGGTAGGAACACCAGG
>NW_006298630.1:2676-3928 GCF_000327345.1 Myotis davidii
GACAGTCTTGACTCCATTGTATGCTCTTGCCTCCTTTGTCAAATGTTAATTGAGCATAATGTCTTGGGTCAATATCTGGGGTCTCCTTTCTGTCCCATTGATCTATATATCTGTTCTTGTGCCAGTACCTGGCTGTTTTGAGCACAGTGGCTTTGTAGTATAACTTGACATCTGGTATTGTGATTCTTCCAATTTTGTTCTTTCTCAAGATTGCTGTGGCTTTTTGGGACTTTTTGATTCCATATAAATTTTTTAGAGAGTTTGTTCTAGGTCTGGATATTTTAATAGGGGTTGCATTGAATTTATAGATTGCTTTGGGTAGTATGGACATTTTGATGATGTTGGTTCTACCAATCCATGAACAGGGTATGTTCTTCCATTTGATTATATCTTCCTCTATCTCTTTTATCACTGTCCTGTAGTTTTCCGAGTACAAGTCTTTTATGTCCTTGGTTAAGTTTATTACTAGGTATCTTAGTTGTTTTGGTGCAATGGTAAATGGGATTGTTTTTGGTGTGTTTTGTTTTTCCATTTCTCTTTCTGTGAGTTCATTATTGGTGTATAAAAAGACCATAGATTTCTGGGTGTTAATTTTGTATCCTGCTACATTGCCAAATTCATTTATTAGTTCTAGTAGTTTTTTGATGGAGTCTTTGGGGTTTTCTATGTACAGTATCATTTCATCTGCAAAGAAGGACAGTTGTACTTATTCCTTTCCAATTTGTATGCCTTTTATTTCTTCTTCTTGTCTGATTGCAATGGATAGTACTTCTAATACTATGCCGAAGAGGAGTGGTGAGAGTGGGCATCCTTGTCTTGTTCCTCTTCTTAGGGGAAATGGTTTTAGTTTTGCCCATTGAATATGATTTTGGCTGTGGGTTTGTCAAATATGGCTTTTATTATGTTGAGGCATGATCCTTCTATTCCTACCTTGCAGAGAGTTTATATCAAGAAAGGGTGTTGGGTTTTGTTAAATGCTTTTTCTGCATAGATTGATATGATTATGTGGCATTTCTCTTTCAATTTGTTTATGTGATGTATCATGTTTATTGATTTGTGTGTATTGTACCAGCCTTGCATCCCTGGTATAAATCCCACTTGGTCATGGTGTATGACCTTTCTAATGTAATGCTGGATCTGATTTGCTAATATTTTGTTTAGGATTTTAGCATCTATGTTCATCAGGGATATTGACCTGTAATTCTCTTTCTTTGTAGTGTCATCATTTGGTTTTGTGATTAAGGTAATTCTG
>NW_006298630.1:4884-5243 GCF_000327345.1 Myotis davidii
ATTTCTGCTCTGATCTTTATTATCTCCTTCCTTCTGCTCACTATGGGCTTTTCATGTTGCTCTCTTTCTAACTCTGAGTTGTAGAATTAGATGATTTACTATCATTTTTCCTTGTTTTTTGAGGTAGGCATGCAGAGCTATAAACTTCACTCTCAGGACTGCTTTCATTGTGTCCCATAGGTTTTGGACTGTTGTGTTTTCATTATCATTACTTTCCAGGATGTTTTTAAGTTCTTCTCTGATCTCATTGGTAACCCAAACATTATTTAGTAACATGCTATTCAGTTTTCAAGTGCTTCAGTTTTTTGGATTGTTTTTCTTGTAGTTTATTTCTACTATTATACCATTGTGGTCTGAGA
>NW_006298630.1:5767-7115 GCF_000327345.1 Myotis davidii
GATAGCCTTGCTGGATAGAGTATTCTTGGATTCAGTCCTTTGCTTTGCATCACTTTGTAAATTTCTGTCCATTCTTTTCTGGCCTGATATGTTCCTGTTGAGAAATCATTTGATAATCTGATGGGGGATCCTTTGTAGGTAACTCTCTGCTTCTCTCTTGCAGCCTTTAAGATTCTCTCTTTGTCTTGGGCATTTGCCATTGTTATTATGACGTGTTTTGGTGTGGGTCTTTTGGTATTCATCTTGCTTGGGACACTCTGTATTTGTGTAACTTTTTTCTTTGCCATATCTGGGAAGTTTTCTATCATTATTTCTTCAAATAGATTTTCTAATTCTTGCTGCTCTTCTTGTCTTTCTTGCAGCCCTATTATGTGTACGTTACTTCATTTCATGTTGTCCCAAGGCTCCCTTAGGCTCTCCTGCTTTTTAGTTTTTTTTTCTCCTGTTGCTGTTCAGATTGAGGTTGTTTCTCAACCTTATCTTCTAACTCACTAATTTGGTCCTCTGCTTTTTCTAGTCTACTGTTGAAACCTTCCATGGTGTTTTTGATTGTAGTTATATCACTCTTTATTTCTTCCTGATTCTTGCATTGGTTGTTGATTTTCTCATCCATCCAGTGAATGAATTGTACAATCATTTCTCTGAATTCTTTTTCTGTCATGTTACATGCTTCAATTTCACGAATTTTCTTTCTTGGAGACTCCTCATTTTCTTTCCTCTGGGGATTGTTTCGTCTCCCCATTCTATCTATCACCATAAGGTTCAAATGTCGAGTTGCGTTGTTCTGGCCCATGTGCAGTGGGAGCTTTGCACCACCCTAGTGTCACTGAAGAGGTCTGACACTAAGATGTGTGGTTGTGGTGGGTTTGTGGGAACCAGGCTCTCTCAGAGTCAGCGTTACCAGCGCTCAATGTGGCCTCGTGTGCGCACTTAGAATCAGGTACCCTGCCTGCACCGTGCTGAAACAGAGACTCCCCTGGAGTGTGTTGAAAATCAGAGCCCCCTAGTGTGTGCCAGGCGTCTCAGAGTCTCTGTTGCTTTGCATGGCCTCACGCTGAGAATCAGGGTCTCTGTGTGTGCATGCACCAAGAATTGGCGTCACTGGCTTAGTGTGAATGCACGGGAATTAGGGATCCCAGGCACACGTGATAAGAAACAGAGTCAAGTCATTGGTATTAGTGCTGCCTCCTGCCTGGAGAATCAGGGTCCCAATCAGCTTGGGGGACTGGGTTGCACAGTAGCACTGTGTTGGCAGGAGGTCCGCTCCTGTGCTGCAGAAAGCAGACTTCAGTGTGAGCTTGCCCAGAATCAAGGTAAGGTGGCACTGCCGCCCTGCGCTGGCTCCAGT
>NW_006298630.1:8576-10093 GCF_000327345.1 Myotis davidii
AAGTCTTTTCCTGTCATATTTCATGCTTCAGTTTCACTAATTTCCTTTCTTGGTGACTTCTCATTTTCTTTCCTCTGGGGGTTGTGTCATCTCCCATTTTGACTATCACCAGAAGATTCAAATGTCGAGTTTCCCAGGCCTGGGCCATGTGCAGTGGGAGCTTCGCACCACCCTATTGTCACTGAAGAGCTCCGACACTAAGATGTGTGACTGTCGTGGGTTGGTGGGAACCAGGCTTGCCCAGAGGCAGCATTACCAGCGCTAAGTGTGGCCTCCTGTGAGCACCTAGAATCAGGGACCCTGCCTGCACCATGCTGAAACAGAGAACCCCCCAGCATGTGTTGAAAATCAGAGCCCCCTAGCATAGTGCCAGGAGTCAGAGTTCCCCAAGAGTCCAGTATCAGAGTCTCTGTTGCTTTGCATGGCCTCACGCTGAGAATAAGGGTCTCTGTGTGTGCATGCACCAAGAATTGGCGTCACTGGCTTAGTGTGAATGCACGGGAATTAGGGATCCCAGGCACACGTGATAAGAAACAGAGTCAAGTCATTGGTATTAGTGCTGCCTCCTGCCTGGAGAATCAGGGTCCCAATCAGCTTGGGGGACTGGGTTGCACAGTAGCACTGTGTTGGCAGGAGGTCCGCTCCTGTGCTGCAGAAAGCAGACTTCAGTGTGAGCTTGCCCAGAATCAAGGTAAGGTGGCACTGCCGCCCTGCGCTGGCTTCAGGTTTGGTCTCCGATTGCACTACGGGGAACAAATTCCCAGTGTCGGGGCTCCCAGGCTCAAATTCCTGTAGCACTCTGTGCCTGTGTGAGGGGCGGGTCTATCTGTTACTATGGCACTGCCTGTGAGCCTTCAGGGAGGGGGATGAGTTCTGTTACTCACAGAAATCTGCAGCCGGGATGTCTGGATTCTTGGTGTCTGTGGGACTGTAGCTGTGGTCACAGGTCTCTGTCCCCAGTGGATGCAGGGTCCTAGTTATAGTCTGAGCCAGACTGGGTGGTGCTGAGGCCAGGATCCTAGTCTCAAGCAGCTCTCTTTCTCAAGATGTCGTGGTCTCTGTGCCCATGCTGGCCGCCCAGGAGTGTCCGCGCTGGGAGTGGGGCTCCGCAGACTAAGACTGCCCAGTTTGGCAGCCACTTGGAAGACTTGCAGAATCTAATTGTCCCTAGCTCATACCACACACCACACATGTCCACACACTCCTCTATCACTCCCTCATTCTCTCACACTCTCTCCCTCCCTACCTTCCTGCTGGTCGCCATCTTGAGAAAAGTCTCTTCCCTTTTTAAGATTTGTTTTTGTTACTGTTTGTTTTAGTTATTGTTTGTCTGTCTAGTTGCTTTTCCTAATTAAATGTGAAAAGTGCATTCCCTGTCACATGTGGCTACTAAAGTGTGTGCTTGTTCAGCTTAATGGTCAACTAACAATTTGGACAGAAATTTCTCTAAATGCCTTGAAACAGTAATCATTCACCCTTTGATGAGAAGTTTGTGTGTGTGTGTGTGTGTGTGTGTG
>NW_006298630.1:10112-26796 GCF_000327345.1 Myotis davidii
TGTGTGTGTGTGTGTGTGTGTGTTTGGGCACCCCTTCAGTTCTCCAGCAGTTTACAACTCTGCCTTAGCCATCACTTTCTACTTCCACCAAGCCCAATGTCAGCCTGAAGTGAACATTTACGGCCATCTCAGGTATATTTGGTGCATGCACACAACTTTGCATATGCAAGTGACTTACTAGATCCTCAGGAATATGATATGTCAGAGACCATTTCAAAACCCCCTCTAAACTTCTCATTCCCTAGGTCTCCCTTTTAAGATTCTTGACCAGATAGCCTCTCGTTTTCCACCAATTGGTACTGCTGCTGTGCTATGAAACAATGGTACTGATTGTTTTCAATAAATGCTTTGGGGATAAGACTTTTCCCTTTGGGTAAACTTCTAGGTCAAATAAAAGTTCTATAAATGATTCTCTTCTAAGGAGCTGCTAGACCGGTCAAATAGTGACAATTGTTTGGGAATTAGGCTTTTTGGAGATCTCCAAACCTGGTCTGCTTCTTCTGATTGCTGCTAGGCTGCTGGCTTTCAAGGTTACCATGGAGCTGGGGAGAAAGAACTAGGAATAGAGAAAATCCAAAGCTCACTGTTCTTACTAAGAATCAGTGCTTTTTCAAACAATGCTCCTTGGATTGTTGCAAACTTTTAGTTAGTTTGCAGAGCTCTGTAAAAGTTGATTTTGACCATGTGTGCTGGAGTTCTTACTGCTTTTAAGATGAAGCAAATTTTTGGAGATCCTTGTCCTATCATTACAGATGTCTTGCTCTGAGTGATGCTTATAGGCCTCATTGTGCCCATCTCTAAATTAATCACCGTGAGCAGGAGAGATGGAGCCAGGCAAGAATCACATGCTCTTCCCTTGAACCAAGAGTGGAGTCAGCCCCTAACTGAACCACAGGGAGTGAGCATGGAAGAGAGGTAGTTTCTTAAGGAATACTAGTATATAAATTATCTTACCAGAAGTTGAATAAGAAGTGCTTATCAAGCAAAAACAATAAACACCTCCCCCCCCCCCAGGAAGTGTGGTAGAAGCTGAGACTAGAAAGTGCCAGCTCTAGAGAGACCTTGCCATATTGAGCATGATCCCATAATCCTGAAAAACCACTCAATAAACATTGGTTGAGGACCTGCTCTCTGCCATGGTTTGGGCTAAGTGCTGAGATACCAAACCTCAAGAAAATTCTAGTCTAATTTTAAACAAGCTCAACCTACAACTTCCTTGCTGAGACTTTCCCAAGAGCTCATTTTATCCAAATCTTTAGTTGCCCAGACTAGAAAATTGGTGCTCAGAGGGGCTTAGGAACCTTACCACTGTCACAAAGCAAATCAGTGGCAGAGATGGGACAAGGACCAGTTGGCCTCTCTAAGCTACCACATTCATTCTTCTAGTTGTCTTTCCAGCCCACCTATGGAGGAGAGGCTTCCCATAATACTTCTACCCTTGCTTTTACCTCCCAAAAGAATGCTAGTTGCCCTTGGGTTAACTCTAATTAACCCTTTCTTTGGGATCAGCATTGAATTCTTTCCTCTATTGCCTTGTCTTCTGTCCAATATGCCTGCCTCCTGTCTCTACACTTTTAGGTGTCCTGTCCCACCTTCTCTTGCTAGCCATTATTTGTCCCATGTAAAAATTACTTTTACATGGGACTCTGTGGGCAGCCCACAGAGGCAGCACTCAGATACAGGTAATGTGAGCCAAAGGGTGTTGGTCATACCTCACTGTGGGGAGCATGGAAATTCCTCTGATCCATACCCCAGTGGGGGTTACCTGATGGGCAGAGTTGTCATTCTTATCACTCCTGCCCTAACCAAGAAAGAGAGGTACAGAATAGGTCACAGAAACAGCCTGGAAATCACCTGATCACATGAGCTCTTGTCTCAGGACCATTGCACAGGCTGTTCACTCTGCCTGGAATATTCATTTCCCAGACATCTGCATTGTATGCTCTCATATGCATTTCAGATATTTAATCAAATGTTACTTCCTTGGGGAGTTTGTTCCTGACTATATTTTTAAAAGCTTTTAACCCTTCCCCTTCCCCAACATACCCAATCCCTTTTCCCTACTTTTATTTTTCTCCTGGACCTTATAGCATAAAACACATTTTATTTATTGATTTTACTGAGCTCTACAAAGCAGCATCTTTTGTCTTTTTTAATTTCCCAAATACTTTATTCTCAGCTCTTAGAAAAATCTCTGGTACATAGTAGGTGATCAATAAATATTTGTTAAATGAATAAATAATCCTGAATAATCAGAATTTTGGACAGTCTTTCAGTCATGAAAAATTAGAACCAGGAAGTTACTTAGACCACTACATCTAACTCCCCACTCTCATTTGACAGGTGGGAAAACAGGCTCAAAGAAGGAAAAGGACTTGCCAAAGTCACAGAAGGAGTGTTTAGTCAGAAACCAGCAATGCAACCCATAGAATCCGGGATCCTGTAGGCTGTTTTCTTGGGTCCCATGCTCTCCTGCAATGAAGTCCTTTCCTTCCTAAAAGGAAGTACACAGCTGAGGCCCCCTGTCCATGTGTCTGGAGAGCCTTCCCTCCCCACATGTCTGGAGCTGGGTAAGTCTAACCTCAAGGCAGTTGCTCCAGCTCTATGGGGGTTTCTTGGGAGTGGCATGCTCTCTGGTTCTTGTTGGGGATTGGGGAGCAATTCTGGTCATGTGGAGAAGGGTTAAGTGGGTAAGGTGGTAATAAGGTGGTGAGAATTAGCATGGATTGAATGCCTGCTTTGTGCCAGACATCACACTAGGCATTTTATATAAGATGTTTCATATTTGCTCATTATCCTTAACATTTTGAATAAGTATTATTTTCCTCATTTTACAGGTAAGGAAGCTGAAGCTCAAAGAAGAAAAATGACTTTTCTAAGACCATATAGCCAGATAGTGGAGGAACAAAGATTCAGATCCAGGTCTGTTGGCCAGTGGTCTGGAGATTTCCCTGGTGTTCTGGCTCTAGTTAGCTCTCTGAGGACTCCAACACTAGACAGGGCCCCAGTCGGAGGCTTAGAGCTGAAGGCACCTCTTCCAGGCCCTTCCATATCCTGCAGGAACAGCAGGTCTGGAACAGGCCCAGAGCTCCGGGAGGACTGTCAGCACACTCCGGTAGTGCCTGGCCCATGGCCTCCTTTTTCTCTGTCCCAGGCTTGTAGAGCTGGGCTTATATTCAAGGCTGGATGAATATTCTCCCCACAGAGAGTGGATAGCCCACAGTTGAACCAAATGGAAGTCCCTCCCTCCCACCCATGGGAAGAGAGTGAAAAGGGGGAAGGAGGGCAGAGCAGCCTTCCAGAAAGGATAGCTTTGCCGAGTTTCAGCCTAATATCCTGGAGCTATTCCTAGGTAGATTGTGGTCAGTGGAATTATGCTTTTATCAGGCTGCTGGGAGTTTCAATAAAATCTTTATGGCCGGGAAAGTTCTCTTTATGGAAATCAGATTATTGAAGTGCCAGCTGGGGGAAGGGCTTCACCACTCTGCCTTGCTCCCCACTGCCTCTCTCCTCTCCTTCAGAACAGCTCCCCCACTCAGCTCTTTTCCTCTCCTTCCTATAGGCCTCCAGATCCTAGGAAAATTTGAGCTCCTTATGCCAAAACATGAAGCAGGCCTTGGCAAGTAGAGGGGTACGGAGAGGGCACATTGCAGGTGTTCATGGGACTACAAAATTAATGTTGCACAGTGGCTCATTTCTGTTTCCCTACCATCATTCCCAATGAGGAGCCCTGGTTTTGCCATTTCTGGGTTAGTCTTTCTCTGCCCCTGGCTCAGTCTGTTGGCAGGTCCCAGATTCTGGTCCTTAGCACATAACTGAGTCCTTTCCCACACCTCCCACTATTCCTAGCCCTGCCTATCTATCTGGAGAGCCTTCCTGCCCAACATCCTACAGGGCTGGTTCTTGGGGCTGACCCCAAGGCAGTGTTGCTCCACCTCTACGGGGCTTTCTTGAGAGTGTCCTGCCCTGTAGCTCTGTCTCCGGTATGGAGGAGCAACAATAGTTGTGGCCCCTGCATTCTACCTCATCAAATGCCTGCTTGGACACTTTAATATTAAGCTAAGACCACATCAAATGCACATCTTTGACATTGCACTGAATTTAACACCATCAAAGAGAACAAGAAAATAAGCCATTCTTTTGTATGTTTCTTATCTGCTCTGAATGCATATTTAAACACATGAAATGAAACTATTTGGCATTAAGATTCGGTAAGAGGAAAAAGAAAAATAACGCCTACTTGGGGAGGGCCTGCTTTAGGAAGTTTTCTTTGTGGCTTTTGGGTAAGTTTTAATTTAGCAAAAGGAAAGTAGTTTGGACTAAACGGTCTCTTTCAGGGCTAGAGTCTTTAAATAGTCTCTTTAAATTTAGTGCTTTTGCCTACCCAAATTCTCCCACTGCCTGCCTCCCAACATCCTCCTTGTAAGACCTTCTTCTAGTTCAAGTGATATGTCCCCTGAAGAATGGTAGAGGAATGGAAAAGAGAAGAATGAAGGAGCCAGAGTCTTTGTGTTCAGTACTTTGAAGGGTTGTTTTGGAGCAGAGGAAAGGGATATGTTCTGTAAGGTCCCAGCAGTAAAACTAAATCAAACCCCTGCTGGCATTTTCACTCTATTATTATATGAAATAATCCTAACAAGAATTTGAGGTGAGGAGTACTGTCCCCATTTTACAGATAAGGAAACTGAGTCCCAGGTCCACACATCTCAGAAGTGGTGGGACCACCTTTCAAAGTCAGGTCATCCAGCATCAAATCTAAAAAAAGTGAAGCGCCGCAACCATCCCAACTAGCAGCCCAGCCCCATTTATGCACCACCATGGAGGCCAAGCTGTGCACATCCCAGACTGCAACGTGGAACCTGCTCCCTGTTCAACTCCATCTCTTCTTCAACCCTGACCCTGCTATAGACCTATGCCCTGTACCTCAGCTGCACATCTCCTGCCTCTGACATTCCTGTCTGCCTGGGAGTGACACTCATTCTCCCAAATGGACTTGCCCCTAGACTTTCCTCACTTTAGATCTCTCAGACGTGAACCCAGCTTGGGTAGTTTGCCCTGTGCTCCCATCCTGTCCATCCTGCCCTCTTGATTTGACAAGAAGAAAACTTTCTAATACAGCTGTCCAGGCATTGATAACTACGGCTGGCTGCTTGGTCCCAGACATTGGGTTGCGGGGGTGGGGTGGGGGACTGTCCAAGCTGGGAATCCTTCCAGTTATTTCCATTGGCTTAGGTATTCGTTTTTTCTATGTGAGCCCTTCTATTATTGTTCACAGGTTTTGTACTTGGCCTCTTATTTCCCATTCTTTATCTCTCTCCCTCAGTCTGTCTTTTTTTTTCTGATTATTTTTTATTCTCCTTTTATCTTTCTCTGTGTATTTTTACCTCCCCTTTCTCTCCACATCGATTTCTGCTTTTCTGTTTCTGTCTTCCTTCCTTCGATTCCAGTCTGTCCCTCCCTCCATTCCCTTTCTCATACTTCTCTCTCTGTCTCTTTTGCTAAGTCCTCCATCTGTTCCACTTTTACTGAATCCCACTTTATTCCTCTCCCACCTCTCTCTCATTTTTCTATCTTTCCCCATTTCTCTGTATCTGACTCTCCTACCCCAACCACTCCCCACTTTTAGAGCCTCCCCTGACTAAGGGCCTACTCTATTTGACACAGCCTTCCTCTGTTTTCTACACAGGAATCAACTATGTCTTGTGTTTTTCCAGTCAAGGCTTTGACCTCTGTGGCAGTTGATACCTTGGAGCTGGATTTGAGCAAGATAATCTTGGCCCCTGGGAAACTGGAGGAACTCTGAGTCCTGCAACTTCTCTCCCAAAAAGAGGAAGTGCTATCTTCGACTTTCTTTAGGCCTCAGTTGGAGCTCATGGTCAGCTCAGAACTTGAAGGCCTCAAGAATGAGTCAATAACACTTAAGAAGCCCTGTCTTTGCATCCAGCTCCACCATGGCCATTCCTTGTCCATATGTGGAGGTCAATCCTCCCCTCGGGCACTCACTTTAGTTCTGGACTCACCCTCATTCTGGAAGAGCTTGATGCTTGCTCCTGAAGAAGCAGAAAAAAGCTTAATATTGCCGGAGTCTAGAGTGTGGGATGGCTACTTGGGGTGGTGGCAGAGGAGATGTCAGGGGATGAGACTGGGGAGGCAGGTTGGAGCCAGACCAGGTGGGAAGTTTGGACTTTAACTTTAGGCTGATGGGGAGATAGTAAATGTTGTTAATCAGAAAAAAGAAAATGTTCTGTCTGTAATTTATAAAATCACTCTGGCCGCTGGGTGGATACTGGATTATAGATAAGCAAGAGTGGAAGCAGAGATACCATTGAAAAGGCTGTTGATGTCATCCAAATGAGAGATGATGGAGACTTGAACCAGGGTAGTGGCAGTGCCTATGGAGGGAAGTGGAACTTTTTTGATGTTTTGGATGTAGGAGTAATGGGGCTTGATTGTTAATTAGTTATAGGCATGGTGGAGAGGGAGGTGTGAAAGCCGATTCTGGCTTGCACAATTGGTTGGCTAGTGATGCCTGTAATCAGCACAGAAATTACAAGAGAAGGAACAGTTTGGAGACCAGTTGGGTTCTGGCTTGGCCATGTGGAATCTGAAGTGTTCATAAGATATCAAGATTGAGCTAGTGGTCAAGGAGTTGCAGATCCTGGAGTTCAGAGGGTAGGTCTGGAATGGAGATAGAGATAAGAGATACCAGCAAAGAGACAGGCACTGAAGCCATGGGAGTAGATGGGGTGGTCAAAAGCAAGAGTGTAGAATGAGGCGAGGGCTACGGTTAGGGTCTGGGGAGATTTTCAGGAATGAATAGTGCAAGACAAAGTCTGTCAAGGAGACTAAGCAGGACTATGTCAGGGAGGCAAGAAGGACATCTAGAGAGTAGAGCGGCAGAAAAGCCAAGAGAAGAGAGTGTTGCCAAAAGGAAACAGTGATCAATTGTGTGAAAGGTGAAGTCAAATATGAGGAAAGAATCCAACAGATTGGTGACTAGAAGGTCCTTAGTGACTTTCATAAAAGCATTTTTCAGCAGGGATGGGCATGGTAGCTGGACTGCAATATTTAAAAAGGTATGGAAGGTGTTTCTGCCCTAAATTCTGCCACATTCCACTCCCTTTAATCAAGTTCCTCTATTTAGGAGTGAAGAGGAGCCAGCAAGCTTCTATTGCTTTCCACTGTACCAATGTCTGATTTTCCCTACCCCCACTCCTCTACACACACACACACACACACACACACACGCTTCCTCGCTTTTTTTTGCTTCCCCTCCTCCCTCACTTCAGACTCAGAAATAAATTGCTCACTGCCCCAATGGTGAAACCTTATCTGGTCTGGTAAAAATGTGTATCTGGAGCAGCTGAGCTCCACATTTCAGCCAAGGGGGTGAGCTGCTGATGGCTGCCTTGCATGCAGCCTGGGGTAGGGGCAAGGGTAGGAGATGGAGGGTGGGCACACAGCAGAGACTTGGATGGGCATGAGGGGCATGGGAAAGGAGGGTAAAGAGGAAAGAATATGAGAAAGTGGGAAGGGGAAAAGCAGAACTGTGAATGCAGAGAAGCTGGAAGTACCAGAACTGGAACCTCTTTCTGGAATCACAGATGAATGTTTAAATCTTATCTTCACTACTTCCTAGCTCTGAGGCAAGTATGGCAGGGGGTTTCTCTTCTCCGCGTCCAGCACGGAAAGAGAAATGAACTGGTTCTTTGAGTAGAGGCACTTGGGATTGAAAAATGAACTAAAGAGACAAGACACAAAAATATAAGAAGCTGGGGCCGGGTGGGCTTCTGCCCTCTGATGGAGGGACAGACAGGGGGCCCAGCACCGGAACCACATGTTTAATTTATACCCAAATACCAGGAAGTTACATCAGTTCTGGGCGGCCCAGCTGGTGGGCCTGATGAGCAGTCGTGGCTCCACCTCAGGGCCCCTCCCACAGGGCGGGGCCAGTCAGAGGGAGGAGAGTCCTATTCATTCCTGGTGCTTGGCTGGATTTACATATCAAAAACCCACTCCCAGGCACCTGGGCTTTGAAGAGTCCGAACTGAGGCATTCTCACCTCTTGGTTAGATATGCCCCCAAGACAAGGCTGTGCCTACATCTTGGGTTCAGTCAACATGAACTTAAAAGACAGCCCATGGTGCCTTCCCTGGCAGGCAAGTAATGTTCCTCTCTGAGCCTCAGTTTGCTTAACTGTAAAATGGATTTAATAATAATACCTACATCACTGGTACTCTTCATTAGGCAGCATATATTCTTCTTATTATTTTCATTCTTATTCTTATTTCAGGACAGAGCTGGTATTGGGAGAAGGTCAAGCAGCTTTCTGGGGACCTTGACTGGGCTACAGAAGCAACCACCCAGGAGCTGTCCTGGGCCTTTGTATGCAAAGGGGCTTTCTGGGGAGGTCTCAGAGGAGTCTATCACTGGTAGTGAGAGGCAACACAGATATACTAAGAACCAAAGAATGGTGATTGGGCCACAAACTCAGCAGTTCTTGTAGTCCCTTCAGCTTTAGCCCAGAGTTAGCCTACAGAAAGGAAGGTGGCCCAACCTCTGGGACTGGAACTCTATCCACTAGGACTACCTCCTTCAGCTGCATACCAAGGCTCATTCATTTTCAGGCCTGACTCTGATGAGCCCTACCTTTTCACAGAAACCTCCAGCCAGCTGCTTGCCACATGCTGCATGGGTTTTGAGGTGGGTGGGGGAGCTTCTGATGCACAGGAAAGCAGGGAGGCCAGAGGAGCTCACTAGGCCAGACCTCTGACACCCTACCTCCATGGGCCAGATGTAGAAGCCAGTCTTGTTCTCAGGCCTAGTGCTGACCATCCCTAGCTTCTCTTGCCCCTGGATCTACAGAGTCCTGAGGAAACTGCAGCCCATGTATGCGCCCCCCCCCCCGTGCCAACCCTCCACTCCTGCCCCTACCCTTGCCCTGCTGCCCTGTCATGAGGTTTCAGCAAAAGGAAATCTACTGCTAAGATCATCATGGCTGATGGTAAAGAATCCATCACATCCCTGGGTGTCAAGAAGTGTAGAAATGAGATATACTTTTCAGGTTTAGGGATACCAACCCCTTCTTATTGGCAAGGTAGGAAATTGGGGCCTGAATGAGCACAGATGCCAAGCCAAGAGGGTGCTGGGGCTCCTCCAAGGGCTGTGGGCCAGGAGGCAGCAGTGGCAGACTGTCTGGATGCAATCAAGCTTACCATGACCTCATGGGGAGAAGAGGGAACCCCCAGAATGGACAGTCTGGGCCTTGCTCTCAGAAGTGGGAGAGGGAAGGAGCTGTGTGGGGATGAGACATGGAATATTTAGTGGGTGAGTGAAAAATATGAAGATGGATGAGTCAGAAGAAAAAGGAAGAGCTAGCAGGGCAGCTTCAGGAAAGCAGTCATCCTCAGTTGACTCAGCCTCAAAGCTTTCTGAGAACCAGTCTGAGAAGCAGGTGCTGAGGAAGAGCACCCTGCCCCCAAATCCATGGGTTCCAGGGACAGCAGCATGTGGCAGGGCAGGTTTTAGATGGTTCTGATCCCTGCTTATACATAGATGTTGGTAGGCCAGGAAGCTAGTGAGATCCAATGTGGACAGAGCCAGTCCTTTATGGACAATCTTTTGAGGAAGTCTGCAAGCAGAGCAGGAAAGGCAGAGTGCATGATGCAGTCAGGGAGGACCAGCAAGGGGCTAAAACCCAGGTCCGATAAGGATCTGAAGGATCCGAAGCTTCATGGCCTGGAGCAGAAAAGACCAGGGAAGGTGATCTCTATTCTGGAAGCTCTGAAGGGCTATCATTGGTAGAGGAACCAGAGGGACTAGACAGTGTCTGTGTAGCCTCAGGGGGCAGACTCTTGGGGGAAAGCTACAGGGAAACAGAGTTTTACAGATTAGTCTAAGAAATAATTTTCTCAACAGCTGTCCATGCTTAAAATTGGGAAGGGGATAGATAGTGAGTGCCCCATCACTGGAGGTGTGTGATCAAGGGCTGGATGGCCACTTTGTGGAAAGTCAAAGAGTATTTGAAGGTGGTTCCTTGGCACCTCTGGCCACCCTCTCATGAGCATCTCTGGCTTCATGAGCTAGATGGGTTACCTCTGTGAGACAGAGTCTAACCAATATTCTAGCACTCATTCCTTAATTTCTTTGAGGGACTGTGACTTGAGCCTGCACATCCCAGATACCTAGCTCAGTGGAGTAGTATCATATGTCCATTTATTATGTGGTTCTGCTGTTCTTTCATGATCTTCCCCACAGGCCTTCAGCCCCTCGTGACATCAGTATCTTACTACACTGAGCATAGTTGGCATGTTTAATAATACATTTTTTCATACCACATGGTTCCTTAACAGCAATATGTGGGGCTTAACTTGTGAGGTACTGGTTGGTTCCAAATTCATGGGCAATTGACTATCTGCAATTGTGCCTTACAGGCTGATTTGAGACTCCATGCCCATGTAGGGCACTGCTTCACTGACTGCTTAATAATGCTGCCAGAGACAAAGCAGTATGTTGGGGAAGGTGTGCTTGGAAGCCTGGATGGAAAAGATCTCTCCCTGGAGGCCTGGTGCCTCCATCCCTCTCTTCATAAAGGCAGATTATCCTCCTAGATAGTCCTTGGTCTTCTGCTGAGTTCCTGCTGTCTCTGCCTTCTAAAGAGATGCAGAATCTAACCTTTTTTCTTTTCTTTTTTTACCATCTTGCCACTTCCATTTTGGTCCAAGGCACCCTCATCTCCCATTCGGATAGTTTCAAGAGCCTTCTTACTCTTCTCTCAATTCTATCCATTCACCTCACAGCAGCCATTGTATTTCTCTGTTAAGACATAAGTCAGATCCTGTCACTTATCTGCTTGAAACCCTCCAATACCTGCATTCCCCTCAGAACAAAAGCTAAATGACTTACAAGGTCCTACAATATTAGTCTCCCAGGCCACCTCTCTGACTCATCTCCCAGTACACTATTTAATGCTCATTCTCCAAACCCACTGAACATACACCCACCTCTATGCCTTTGCTCTTCCCTCTACTGGAGACATACTTTCCACAGAACTTGATATAACATACCCTCGCGCCCTTCAATCTCTGCTTCAATATCACCTTATTGCAAAGGCCTTCTCCTTTACCACATCCTATAAAATAGCGACTCCACTTCCCTCTCCTACCCAGCACTCCTTACCCCTCTCATCCGCCTTTCCTTTCTCCATAGCACTTCTCATCACGTGTACACTTATTCCTATGTGACCTTTATTTGGCCATTAGAATATAAGTCAGGGTCTTTTGTTCTCTGCTGTATCCCCAACATCTAGAATAGTGCCCAGCATGTAGTAGGTACTCAATAAATATTGAATGAATGAGTGGTTCAAAACACACTCCTGTGAGCCCACCAAACAGGATAGAAAGCCAACTGTCTCCACCCCAGCACTGGAGCTCCCTTCTGTGCTTCCTGTTTTCTAATGTTGCTGACTTGCTGGGTACTGGGCTCAGCCTGACTGACTCCACCTGTGGAAACTGACATATTACCTTAGCTAACACTCTAGCCTCACCTTGCTGACCTCCTGGTGCCTGCTTTCTGCCTCCGTGATCTTTCCTGACAGCCACATCTAATCTTAGGGCTTGGCATCATCACCTGTGAAACTCAGAACTGTGGCCAGGTACCTTCTGGCTTATTGGGCTCTCAGGCCTAGTACTTGGCAGTCAGGCCTACTCTGCATGCTGCCACCATCCATGCCACACCAACCTGATAAGTTGCCTAGAAAGCACCCCAAGAACTTGAGAGAAGAGGGTTGAGAGAGGATTTGGAATTTATGATGTCTGAGCCTCTCCAGGTAGAATTGAGCCTAGAATGCTGAGCTCTAGAAGGAAGTAGCTCTTATCATCATGGGCAGGTCAGTGTTGTGCTGAGTTGGAGATGACACTATGGAGAAGGAACAGGTCAAAGACCTGGCTTCAGAGGTACAGAGAAAGCCTTGAGGGAAGCAACCACCATGGGACTTGTCAGTGAGAGGCCGAGGGTTGGAGAGAGCCAGATGTCCAAGAGTTTGGGGCTCAAGAACTCTATTCTTGAGCAGTGTCTGGGACCAAGGCACCCAAGGTATAACCTGGCAACTAAGTCAGGGGCCCACACAGAGGGAGGAAGCTGCCTTGAGTAACTAGGATCACTGTGGATCACACTGTGGGCAGAAAGAAGAACCGAGTGGATGTGTATCATGAAGAGGATAGAGAACTTCCATTTAAGATCACCAACCATTCTACTAGACACATTGCCTGTGTTTTTTTTCACAAACCTATGAAATATGAATGGTTATTCCCATTTTACAAATGAGCAAATTAAAACTAAGACCTGAAATGCCTTGTCCAGGGTCACAGCTAGGAAATGGAATATCCAGAAAATGACTTCTGACTCCTGGTCCATGACTCTTTCTACCAACTACAGACTGAGCATATACTGTGTAATGTGAAAGGGTAGTATCACTTTGCACCTGTTGTCTAATTTGAACATTATGACAGCTCTACAAGGTAGGTAGGTATTGTTGTCCCTATTTTATAACTTAGGAAACTGAGGCTCAGAAGTGGTTAAGGGACTTGCCCAGTTAGTCAGAGATAAGGCTTAATTTTAAACAAAGGTCTGTCGCATTCCAAGGTCCATGACCTTTTTGTTATATTCCCTGTTAAATGTTTGATTGAAAGAGAAAAAAAGAAAGAATGAATGAATGACGACAAGAAACTCTTGGAGGGCCTGAAAGGAAATATCTGCCCTGGAGACAGGTTGGTCTCAAGTGGCAGCTAGAGATATCTAGATTGGAAGGAAGGGGAGGACATTAGATGTGTCTGTGGGGTGAATGATGCTAAACTCAGTTTTGCTCAGGTCCTGTGGGGCTGTACAGAATTGTGAGCACCAGGTACAGGCCAGGAGCACCATATTCATGGGCACGGCTTAATGCTCTGGTGTCACCATCTTAAATTCTTAATAATTTTTGAACAAGAGTTCTGCATTGTAATTTGTTGCTGGAATTTTATGACTGGGAATCCTAAGTATTGGAACAATGTTCCCCTCCATGCCTCCTGGTGTCTACCCTTTCCCCCAAAGTCCATCTTGTACATGTTCCTGAGCAGCCTCCCTAAAGCACAGCTGTGGTGCTCAACAACCTCCCTATTTCTCTACTGCTTGTTGTTTTGCTCCAAACAGCTCAGCTTCCAAAACCTCAAAGCCCCCCCCCCCATTCTTGTTCTGTTTTCTTAGGACTCCTTCATATAGACCCTCTCCTTCTGGCCCCCAACGTGCCCACAGGCCTTCTGGGCCTTGGTATGCTGACAGCTTTCAGTGCCTTTAGGCTGGGGAAAGTGCTCAGGCCCTGTTGAGGAATTCTTCTTTTTTGCCAACAAACTAGATCCCCAAGGGCAAGGGTTTGTTCTGTTCTGTTCACTGCTATGTTCACAGCACTCAGGGAGGGCTCAGTGCAAAGTTGGTACTTAACAAGAAATGGTTGTATGAATGACTAAATGGATTCAAGGCTCTTCACGATCTGGCTTCAACACACTCCAGGCTTAATGCCTATACACTCGGCCCAATGGAACAATTATTTGTTCCCCATGTACATCCTGTGCTGTCCCCACAGCCTGGGGTTCCCTTCTTCTAATACTCATGTTTTCAAATTCAGGCCATTTTCAAGACCCAACTCAAAATGCTATTTCCTCTATGAAGTGCCCCCTAAACACCACAGCTGGCAGTGACCTCTCCTTCTGGACTCTGTGTAGTTATTGAGAGTTCCCTTAAAGCTATCTCACTTTTTGTGTTGTAGCAGGAGGTGTCAATATACTTGGGATTGTATCTTTCTGCTAGTTACTGTGTAATCTTGACTAGGCATTCACTTCTCTGAGCCTGTTATTTCAACTGCAAGTTATACCTACCTGGTAGAGTTGTACCATCCATCAAATGAATTAGTTTAGTGATAAGTGTATTTAATAATAATGTTATTACCCTGGCCAGCATGACTCATTTGTTTGGAGCATTGTTTTGTGCACTGAAGGGTCATGGGTTCAATTCCTAGTCAGGGCACATGCCCAAGTTGTGGGTTCAATTCCTGGTTGGGGTGCATGTGGGAGACAACCGATGGATGTTTCTCTCTCACATTGATTTTTTCTCTCTCTCATTCTCCCTTTCTCTCTCTCTCTCTCTCTCTCTCTCTCTCTCTCTCACCAATAAAAACATATCCTTGGGTGAGGATTAAAAAATAATAATACTGTTATTATTAACAACAACAAACTAGCAAAAAGTGTCAGAAGGCTTTTTATGTATCTGAACAATAACCCTGTAAAGTAGACAATATTACAGTTTTGTTATCCCCACTTTACAGATGGAGAAACAGACTCAGAATTTCAGGAACCTGCTCAAGGGTACATAGCTAGCAAGTGGTGAAGCCAAGATTGAGAAACCAGGCAGTCTGCCCTGGCCCCAGCTCTTGTCCACTCCTGCCCTCCCTCCAGAGCTTCCTCAGCACTGAGTTCTCCAGGTCAAGAAGCTGCAGTGTCAGCTCCAGAACTTACCCCAACCCAGCCCTTCCACCAGGGACTGCATTTGTTCTGAATTACAGATGGTTTGTTTTGAAACGCATATCATTTGTAATCAGAGGGGCAAGGTAGACATATCAGTGATGGCGAACCTATGACACGTGTGTCAGAGGTGACACACGAACTCATTATTTTGGTTGATTTTTCTTTGTTAAATGGCATTTAAATATATAAAATAAATATCAAAAATATAAATCTTTGTTTTACTATGGTTGCAAATATCAAAAATTTCTATATGTGACACAGCACCAGAGTTAAGTTAGGGTTTTCAAAATGCTGACATGCCAAGCTCAAAAGGTTTGCCATCACTGACATAGATGCTTCTCTTTCTCTAAATGAAACCTTTGATCATCTGGCCAAAGGGGTATTATTTTCTTTTCTTTTTTTTCTTGGCCCCAGGGAGTGCATGGTTTTAGTGTGGTCTCAGTGACGTCTAAATAAAAGCAAACAAGAGCTCATTCAAAACTGAGGCCTTGCCACCTGCACCTTCCCATTAGCTGCCACTCTGCCTTCCTTTCCAAGATTCTGCCCTTGGATTGGTGATGACCCAGTGATACTCCAGGGGGAATATTAAGAGGTACCACTAAACTCTCCTCTAAGTCTCTAAACAAAATGAATTTGAGCCTGATTTCACTGAAAAATTAATGGAAACCTTATCATCCTTTATTGAAGGAGGCTGGGGGAGAAGTGCACAGAAAGTCCCCAGAGAATCAGGAATCATAAAACTGTACACACAGGTAACATGGAGAATTGAAGTGATTTTATGTATTATGAACCCCCAAACCACATTGATCTCAGCTGAGCTGGGCACCAGAGTTTACCAAGCCATCCTCTGCAAGGATTACTTCCTCAGCTTCTGTTCTCCACCACCACTCCTCCATCCCCACCCACCACCCAGTACTGGCAAGGTCACTCTCACAGGTGCCACCAAAGGGAAAAGTTCCCTTGTCTCTGTGGGTGAGGAGAAAGTAAGGAAGATCCAAAATCCAGTTTCACTTAGCTCAGCAGTCTCCCCTCCTTGGAGTTCCCTTCTTTGCATGTTACCAGGATAGGGGTGGGTACAAGATGACTTCACACAAGATTTGGAAAACAAAAATGCAGCAGCAGCATTGCGTTTACTTTGCAGGTTCGTGTAGAGTTGCTGCTGAAGCTAGCCTACATCATTATCACTCTGCTGGCTCACCTCACTGGCATGGGCACAGTTGGCCCTGCAACCCTTCTAGCTCCCCAGATCTTCTTGAGCTTCAGTGAGTCTTAGGTTAGGAGTTCCTGTAGCTCTGTGGTGAAGGACACCAGCTTCTGCAAGTCATCCACACAGTCAAAGCTGGAGGTGGTGAGAGTCAGATGTAAGTTCTGATTGGTCCTCACTCTCTCCCACTTCATGTCCAGCCTTTTTCTGACTGTTGGCCCTGCTCACCTACAGTGATGTCAGTCCTACCACCAGGTGCAAAGGCTACAGCCTTCCATAGGCTTCTTCATCCACTCCCAAGATGGTGGAAATTCTAATCCTATAATAAATGCCTTATTCCAGATCACTCACAGTGGTTCTGTTTCCCTGATCAAACCTGGACAGACACAGTGCTCAATAACTATTTTATTAGTATTATTAGATTGTGGGGTTCACAGGCTGGGGCCAGGTATTTGTCATTTGTGTATGTACTTTAGGGTCAGCAGAAAAGCTGTGAGTTTCTTCTGTGGTGTTTGATGAATGGAAGGAAATTGAACAAGACTCTAGACTAGATAATTGCCCAATACTTGCTGTGACTGGTTGTGAGCTAAGTCTTGGAGAGGACAGGATGGGTAAGCAAATGTAATTGGATGTAGTTAATGTGCTCCAGCTCAAGTGGATATAGGACATTAACAAACAAGCAACAATGACTTAATGACCAAAGATAATAAAAATAGCTAGCATTTATTGAGCACATCACATGTGTTACTCCATTTAATGCTCACACTAGCTTCTCAGGCAGGTAGGAAATTAACCTACCTAGCAGAAGGTATAAGGTAGGGTGAGAGCTCTATCCAGCAGAAGGGCTCGGGCTGTCATCATAGAACTCCCATCTGTCATGGAGTTCTATGGATGCTTCACTGGAACTGCCTTTAATCATCCATCC
>NW_006298630.1:26824-33013 GCF_000327345.1 Myotis davidii
CCTATCCCTGCCAGACTGCAGATTTCCCCCATCTCTGGCCTGGGCCCTTTGCCCAACTTCTTTCTCCCTGGCATCCTTGCCTCCAGTCTTGTCTATTCAAATACATACAGGCTTCAAGAGCTATCTTTTTCAAACTCAGCTCTGATCATGGCATGACTTCACTCAAGATCCTACCATGCCCCCACTTCCTATTTGGGTCTCATGGGATAAAATAATAACATTAAGATTGAACCATATGAACTAACTAATAGTCAACTATTTTGACCTATAAACATGATGAATTCCTCTCATTCTTCTAATATTGATAATATTAATAGCCATTGTTTATTAAGCCCTTATATTGTGTTAAGGCTAGATGTCTCCAAACACATCATTCCCTCAAGTTTCCTGATGTCTGACTCTTGAGCTTTCTTCTGTCTTTCTCTGTCTACTTCAACATGTTCCTCTCCTTACTCTGGTTTTGCTACCTCTGTTGCTGCCTCTCACTGTTTCACACATTGTCTCTGTCCATCCCGTCTCAAAGTTTTCTCTCTGTCTCTGCCTCTTTGACTCTCTCTCTCTCTCTCTCTCTCTCTCTCTCTCTCCCCTTTTTATATGCCTGTCTCATTTCACTGTAATTCGTGCCTTCTCTGTATCTGTTTTTCCCCCTGTCTGTATTTGTTTGTTTTCCTCCCTTTCTTCATGAGTGTGTGTGTGTGTGTGTGTGTGTGTGTGTGTGTGTGTGTGTGTGTGCATGTGTGCAGATCTGTTTCCTGACCTCCCAGGATGCTGGTATCCATAAGGCCAACCTGAGACTGAGGCCCAGGACACCCTGATGGGGAGCTGGCAGGACAGAACAGACTAGAACAGGCATCTGGCTTGGAGGTCCAAGTCTGTCCTTGAGCCCAGGGCACCCTTGCAAAACCAGTCCCAGGAACTTGTGGCTTGCCCTGAGACTGCAGTCTCATCCTGTCTGCATCCAGCAAGGCAATTGGTGCAGATGGCAGTGTCCCAGATGTAAAACCCAGCTGTGCAAATTAGCCCGAGGCCTGTAAGAAATTAGACTGGATCTAAAAGAGATCAGGCTGTGAAAAAGGGGAAAAATTTAGTTGAAAGAGAAAATTCCCACTCCCACCTCCGGGTCACAGATCACAGAAGAGAATCTTCAAGCCACAAGGGACTTCAACGGGCCATCTGGCTTGGCCGCACCTCAGAACAGGTCAGGTCGCAAGCAGCCAAGACGATTTCTGTCTTTCCATGTTTCAAGAACACAGGCCAGAGATTTGTCGGCATCTTTCCCCAGTACCTTGTTTTGGGAATGAATCCTTACACTGTGAAAAAGTTTAAAGGAGAACCCAGACCACCAAAGTCACTCATATTGGGATCCAAACCCCAAATTGCCCACCTCAGTTTCCTACATCTCTGTGCCTAGTGCCAGATGCACAGGCCAAAGACTGGATATTCCCATTTTTCCCTCTTAACCCCTTCTTCAACCCATCAACAATCCTGACAACTCCAACTCCTGACTCTGCACAACAATCATACTTACCACCACAGGCCAAAATCCCCCATTGTGTCTTTCTGAACGACTGCATACCTCCTCACTGGTCTCCATGCCTCCACTTTTGTCCTTGCACTCCATTCCCCAGAAAAGCTGGCAAGATATGTTAAAAGATCATGTCATTCAGATCATGTCACTCCTCTGCTCAGAACCCTCCTTTGACATCTCATCACACCAAACACCAAGTATTCAGAACAGACTGGAACAGGCATCTGGCTTAGAGGTCCAGGTTCGTCCTTGAGTCCAGAGCACCCTCACAAAACCTATGTCATCTAATGGCATGCCCCCCATCACCTACTCCAATCTAGCCACACTATTCCCTTGCTATTCCTTGAACATACTGAGCTCATTCTCTTTTGGGGACTTTTCCCTTGCAATCCTCTCTGCTTAGGTCATTCTTACTGCAGACCTGCACATGGTTCCCTCCCTCGCTTCATTCCAATCTCTAAGAGGCCTGCTCTGACCATCCTAGCTAAAATAGTCCCTGCCTCAGATCTACTCCACAGCACCCTCTAGTCTACAGCTCACCTTTATTTTTAAGTGTTTTTTTTTTAATTTTTCAATTACAGTTGACATTCAATATTATTTTATATTAGTTTCAGGTATACGGCATAGTGCTTAGACACTTTGTATAATTTATAAAGGTAAAGCACCTATCAGAAATTTGGCATTATATTTTTTTGATTATGGGTTGCCTCTATCACTGTTTAGGCAGTTCCTAGAACAGTGACTAGCATGTGGTAGGTACCCAATGATGGCTGAATTGATGAATGAAATCCTGTTGCGTATAGGCTGTGTGACTTTGGACACTTTACTTAACTTTTCTGAGTTTTAATTTCCTTATCTCTAAGATGGTAAGAATTAAACCTACCTTGTCAGCTGTTGTAAGGTGTGAGATAACAAATGTAATGACAACAGTGCCTGGCACTAGAAATTACTGATTATTAAAATAGTTAATGCGGTTTTTACCTGATTTTTCTAGGTCTGTCCTCAATAGGAGCAGAGAGCAGCTATACACCCTTACCAGGTTGAATAACCCCAATCCTCTTCATTTTGTAATGTTAAACATGGTGCTACAAGAGGCAGGGGCTGAATGGGAGTGGTGGTAAAGGAACATGGCACTAAGCTGCTAGCTTTGTGAAATTCACCCTGAGCAGGAGTGAGGCACAGAGGCTTTAAATCAACTCTTAAATATGCTAAAAAGAGGTAAAGAAAATCACAAAAATTAAAAGTAACAAAAAATTATGTATGAAGGAGAATATCAATAGATAGGAATTATAAAAGTAGAAATTCCATAACTAAAAACTACAATAATGGAAGTGAGTGTGAGCCACAGATGCCAAATTTCCTCTACTGGGGAGCCATTGGACAGGTGGCCAGGGTCTCTAAGTTTGAGGTCTAGAAACCATGAGGTTCCAGGAGGAGGCATTTCATTACCAATAACAGACTTTGGAGTCAGACAGACATAAGGTCCAGTCACAGCTCTACTGCATAACTTTGGGAAGTGGCTTCCCTTCCCTGGCCTCAATGATGGCAATCTTAATAGTCTGCCAGGAGGAAGAAATGAGATCTTACATACAATGTACTTAAACCAGTGCCTGGCATGTGGTCAGCACTCCCTTAATAGTAGCTATTATTAAAAGAATTATCATGATCTCATCAATCCCTGTCTCTAGGCAGCTCTGCATTCTAACAATTCTCTAAAGGTTTGGCTCAAATCCTCTAAACTCTCCCTGCCAGAGAATCCACCCCAACTTCAAACTAACTCCAGCACATGGATGTTTTACACTTCAGAACAAAAGGTCACCATTTTCCCCTATGTCCAAGGAAATCCAGGCTGGAGATAGCACTCTCACTGTCTGGAACCTAATGGTAAGAAGTAAGCAACCACCTTCCCCCATCTAAGGAGCAGCAGCCTCGTGAGCAGCCTGCCCCTGCCAGCCAGAGGAGCCACCACTGCTGCGAACAGCGCCCACCAGAGGAGCCACCACCAACTGAGGAGTAGCCACTGCTGCAACTGCCTGAGGAGCAGCCACCACCTGAGGAGTCACTGCCCCTCAAGGAGCAGCCCCTGCACTACTTGACATCTAGATCCTTTGGTGAGAGCAAAAATAGGTATACAAAGAAACCCCCAAAAGAAAGAAAAGGAGGTATGCCGAAACTGGTTTGGCTCAGTGGATAGAGTGTTGGCCTGCGGACTGAGAGGTCCCAGGTTCGATTCCAGTCAAGGGCATGTACCTGGGTTGCGGGCACATCCCAAGTAGGAGATGTGCAGGAGGCAGCTGATCGATGTTTCTCTCTCATCGATGTTTCTCTCTCATCGATGTTTCTAACTCTCTATCTCTCTCTCCCTTCCTCTCTGTAAAACATCAATAAAAATATATTTTTAAAAAAAGAAAAGGAGGTATAAAAAAAAAACAGCTAAGTGAAACAGAGGCATGCAATATGTGAGGAAAATAATAGGTATACAAAGAAACCCCCAAAAGAAAGAAAAGGAGGTATGCCGAAACTGGTTTGGCTCAGTGGATAGAAACCGGTTTGGCTCAGTGGATAGAGCGTCAGCCTGCAGAATGAAGGGTCCCGGGTTCGATTCCGGTCGAGGGCATGTACCTGTGTTGCGGGCACATCCCCGGTGGGGAGTGTGCGGGAGGCGGCTGGATCGATGTTTTCTCTCATCGATGTTTCTCTCTCATCGATGTTTCTAACTCTCTATCTCTCTCTCCCTTCCTCTCTGTAAAACATCAATAAAAATATATTTTTAAAAAAAGAAAAGGAGGTATAAAAAAAAAACAGCTAAGTGAAACAGAGGCATGCAATATGTGAGGAAAATAATTCAGAATAAGGGTTATACACTTCATAAACCTGATGGATGAAAAAAATCAACAACTTCTGTAAGAATCAAGAAATAAAGAGTGATAAACTTTTTTTAGTTGCAATAAAAAAACACCATAGAAAGTTTCAATAGTAGACGAGGAGAAGCAGTGGACTGAATTAGCGAATTACAAGACAGGGAAGCAAAACACACCCAAACTGAACTGAAATTGGAGAAACAAATTAAAAGACCAGATGAGAGCCTAAGGGGGCTTTGGGACAACATGGAACAAAGCAACATATAAATAATAGGGGTGCCAGAATGACAGGAAGAGGAACAAGAGGATTAGAAAACCTATTTGACTAATAATGTCAGAAAACTTCCCTGATGTGGGGAAGAAAAAAGGCACACAAGCACAGAGAGTCCCAAACAAGATGAACTCGAAAAGACCCACACCAACATACATCATAATTATGATGGCACATGTTCAGGACAAAGAGAGAATCTTAAAGGCTGCAAGAGAGAGTCAGAAAGTTATGTACAAGGGCTCTCCCATTGGATTATCAAATGATTTCTCAACAGAAACACATCAGGCCAGAAAAGAATGGACAGAAATTTATAAAGTGATGCAAAGCAAAGGACTGAATCCAAGGATACTCTACCCAACAAGGCTATCATTCAAAATTGAAGGGGAAATAAGAAGCTTCATGGACAAAGGCTAACATTCAAAATTGAAGGGGAAATCAGGAGCATCAGACAAAAAAAAAGCTAAGGGAGTTTATCACTTCCAAGTCAGCAATGCAAGAAATGCTAAAGGGACTGGTGTAAAAAGAAGAAATAAAAAGGGAAGAAGGAACACAGGCACAAAAAATAAAAATGGCTATAAACAAGTACCTATTAATAATAACTTTAATCATAAACAGACTAAATGCTCCAATGAAATTACATTGAGTGGTTGAATGTATAAAAAAACATGACCTATGTATATGCTGTCTACAAGAGACCCATCTCAGAACAAGGGACTCATACAGACTGAAAGTGAAGGGGTGGAAAAATATCTTTCAGGCAAATGGAAATGAGAAAAAAGCTGGGGTAGCAATACTTATATCTGATAAAATAGACCTCAACTTGAAGACCATAACCATTGATAAGCAAGGCCAGTTCATAATACTAAAGGGATTGATACAACAAGAGGCTATAATCCTGATAAACATATATGCTCCCAAGGTAGGAGCACACAAATACATAAAAAAAAACACCCTGGAAGATATCAAGGGAGAGATTGACAACAATACAATCATAGTAGGGGACTTTAATACACCACTGACATTTCTGGATAAATCCTCTAGACAAAAAATCAGCAAAGAAACAGCAATCCTAAATGACTCACTAGATCAGATGGACTTAATTGACATCTTCAGAACATTTCACCCCAAAGCCACAGAATATACGTTCTTCTCAAGTGCGCATGGCACATTTTCAACGATAGACCACATATTGGGTCACAGGCAAAGTCCCCAAATTCAAGAATATTGAAATAATACCAAGCATCTTCTCAGACCACAATGACATAATATTAGAAATAAACTACAATAAAAACAATAAAAAAATTCAAACACTTGGAAGCTGAATAGCATGCTATTAAACAATGTTTGGGTAATCAAACAGATCAAAGAGGAAATTAAAAAATATCTTGAAAATGAATGACAGTGAAAACACAACAATCTAAAATGTATGGGACACAGTGAATGCAGTCCTGAGAGGGAAGTTTATAGCATTACAGGCCTACCTCAAAAAATAAAACCCAAGAATAACTGGTAATAAATTATCTAACTCT
>NW_006298630.1:34849-35285 GCF_000327345.1 Myotis davidii
AGTGCACCCCCCCTTGGCGCCGCTCTGCACCCCTTGGGCCACCCGCCTCCTGGCCAGCCGCTTCATCCAAAAGCTGTGGCGCTTGCCCAGGATCCACTCATCAGGCGGAGGCCTGTCGGCGTGCCTGCAGACCCCATGGCTGTGGCTCCTGGTGGCCGCTTTGCCGAAGGTTCCTCTACCTTCAGGCTCTCTCCTCAGACCTCCCAGAGCTTGGCTCCCGCGCCCCACCCTTACGTGGCTCCCTATAGCCCCCACTCTACTCAGCTCTCCTACTGCCTACCTGTCGGGACGCTGCCAGGGCGCCTTGCTGCGGGCAATGTGGTTCTGGGGCAGGGGCTGGGGTGTGGGGAGCAGCTCCAGTAAAGTTTAGTAAAACCCAGGCCCCCAGCCCCTCCTTGAGTGGAGCCCAGGGCAGGCTGGGGTCCTGGGGCCGGCC
>NW_006298630.1:36650-37477 GCF_000327345.1 Myotis davidii
CCCCAGCAACCCCAGGAGCCCCAGCACTGAGGTGGCGGGGCTTGGGGTCGCTGGGGCCTGACAGGAGACATAAACACACAGGGTTTTCCTTAGGCTTCACTGCTGGGAGCCATTAGACCTCTCTCCTGGCTTGGAGCCTACATATGCAAATTAACTGCCATCTTCGTTGGCGGTTAATTTGCATACCATGCTGATTAGCCAATGGGAGGGGTAGCGAAGGTAAGGTCAATTACAATGTTTGTCTATTATTAGATAGGATATCCTTCATGAACATAGATGCCAAAATACTCAACAAATTCTAGCAAAACAGAGCCAGCATTACATCAGAAAGATCATACAACATGACCAAGTAGGATTTATCCTGGGCATGCAAGGATGGTACAATAACTGCAAATCAATAAATGTGATACATCACATAAACAAATTGAGAGATAAAATCCACATAGTCATATCAATTGATGCAGATAAAGCATTTGAAAAAATGCAACACCTTTCTTGATAAAAACCCTCAGCAAAATGGGAATAGAGGGATCATACCTCAACATAATGAAAGCCTTATATGACAAACCTACAGCCAACATCATACTCAATGGGCAAAAACTAAAACGATTTCAGCTAAGAATAGGAATGAAACAGGGATACCCACCTTCACCACTCCTGTTTGACATAGTTCTGGAAGTGCTCCATAGCAACTAGACAAGAAGAAGAAATAAAAGATATCCAAATTGGAAAAGAAGGCGTAAAACAGTCATAATTTGCAGATGGCATGATACTGCATATAGAAAACCCTAAAGATCCATCAAAAAATTATTAGACTTAATAAATGA
>NW_006298630.1:37870-59700 GCF_000327345.1 Myotis davidii
ACCAAAAAAATTAAGATACCTAGGAATAAACTTAACTAAGGAGGTAAAAGACCTTTACTTGGAAAACTACAGGACAGTGAAAAAAGAGATAGAGGAAGACATAAACAGATGAAAGAACATACCGTGTTCATGGATTGGTAGAATCAACATCATTAAAATGTCCATACTACCCAAAGCAATGTATAGATTCATTGCACTCCCTATTAAAATACCAATGGCATATTTCACAGACCTAGAACACACTCTCTAAGTTCATCTGGAATAATAATAAAAAAAGACCCTGAATAGCTGCAGCAATTCTGAGAAAGAAGAACAAAGTAAGAGGGATCTCAATACCAGATATCAAGTTGTATTACAAAGCCACTGTCCTCAAAACTGCCTGGTACTGGCACAAGAACAGACATATAGACCAATGGAATAGACTAGAGAACCCAGAAATCGACCAAAACCACTATGCTCAATTAATATTTGACAAAGGTGGCAAGAACATACAATGGAGTTAAGACAGTCTCTTCAATAAATGGTGTTGGGGAAATTGGACAGATACATGCAAAAAAAAAATGAAACTAGACCACCAACTTACACCATACACAAAAATAAACTCAAAATGGATAAAGGACTTAAACATAAGACTGGATACCATAAAAATAATAATGGAATTCACTGGCAGCAAAATCTCAGACATATGCCAAAGCAGTATCTTCACTGATAGAGCTCCTAGGGAAATGGAAACTAAAGAGAAAATAAACAAATGAGACTACATCAAAATAAAAAGCTTCTGCACAGCAAAAGAAACCATCAACAAAATAACAACAAAAAAACCCACTGCACGAGAGAACAGATTTGCCAATGTTATCACCAATAAAGGTTTAATTTCCAACATTTACAGGGAACTCTTACAACTTAACAAAAGGAAGATAAACAACCCAATCAAAAAATGGGCAACAGACCTCAATAGGTACTTTTTGAAAGAAGACATAAGGAAGGCCAAGAAACATATGGAAACATAGTCAAAGTCAATAATCATCCAAGAGATGCAGATCAAAAAAACAATGCGGTACCATCTCACACCTGTCAGAATGGCTATCATCAACAAATCAACAAATGACAAGTGCTGGCGAGGATGTGGAGAAAAAAGAACCCTTGTGCAGTGCTGGTGGGAATGCATACTGGTGCAGTCCCTGTGGAGAATAGTATGGAGTTTCCTCAAAAAACTAAAAATGGAGCTCCCATTTGACCCAGTGATCCCACTTCTAGGAATATATCCCAAGAGACTAGAAACACCAATCAGAAAGGATATATGCACCCCTATGTATGCATGCATATAAGCATAACCAATGGACACAGACACCAGGGTGTGAGCTCATGAGTGTGGGGGGTAGGTGGAGGACAATGTGGGGATAAGGACACATATGTAATACCTTAATCAATAAAGAAAAAAATTAAAAAAGAAGTAAACAAGCAAGTGATGTCAGCAAAATGGCATAGTCGGCAGCTCTAAATGCCTATCCCTCCACAGAAGAATCAAAAAGCACACAAAAACTGTCAATATCAACTCTGTCAGAACTCTGGAAAAGCGCCAATGGTATATGGCAACCAAGTGAATTCTGAATCAAGAAAAAGGTCACTTTAAAATTATCCTGGTTTTTAAGGAACTCTCTGTCAAAACACCAGTTGAACACAAGGTAAAGAGACAGAGATTTCAGTGGCTCCACATGACAAGAAATCCAACTTTTGAAAAAATAGCTTGGAAAACTTACCAAACAAATGAATGACTGCAACCGTTAACTATCAAGAGCAGCAAATCCTGGGGAAGGTGGAGAATCTGATTCCTAGGCTTTCACCATTATAATATTGAAATGTCCACTTTTCAATAAAAATCACAAATTGAATGTAAATAAAATTAAAATATGGCCCATTCAAAACAAATAAAGAAGCTCACATTGGATTTACTAAAGACTTTAAATCAACTTTCTTAAATATGCTCAAATAGCTAATTAAATCCATGAACAAAGAACTAAAGGAAGCCAGGAATTATACAAAAGAAGCCAATAGAAATTCAGCATCTGAAAATATAATTATAATTATAATTAAAAATTCACGGGGAGTTGGGGGGTCAATGCAGATTTAAGCAGGCAGAAGAAAGAATTGGTGAAGTTGAAGACAGAACAATTGAACTTATCCAGTCTGTGGAGCGGAAAGAAAAAAAAAATAAAGAAAAGTAAGCAAACCTAAAAGACCCATGGGACACCGTTGAGCAGAGCAGCATGCACATTATGGGAGTCCTAGAAGAAGAAAGGGGAGAGAATAATATTTGAAAATATAATGGCTGGAAACATCTTAAACTTGATGAAAGATTCATGTCTACACATCCAAGAAGCTCAGTGAAGTCCAAACTGTTGAAAGCCTAAGACAAACATCCTGAATGCAGCAAGAGAGGATTGAATCTCAATATACAAGAGATCCTCAATAAGATTATCAGCCAATTTCTCATAAAAAAATAATGGGGACCAGAAGGCAGTGGAATGATATATTTAAAGAGAATACTATGAACAGCTATATGTTGACAAATTAGATAATCTAGAGCAGCAATTTTCAACCTTTTTCATCTCATGGCACACATAAACTAAGTACTAAAATTCTGTGGCACACCACAAAATATATTTTTTGTCAATCTGACAAAAATATAGGAATAATTTTGATTAATTCACATGAGATGGCTATTGTTGTGTTGGCTGTTGTCATTTTTTAAATTTTACAATCTAAGGGAAAAGGGGTCAGTGCCCCTGTCTAAATTGTATGTTTTAAAAATTCTTGTGGCACATCAGTGTGCTGTGGCACACCAGTTGAAAATCTCTGATCTAAAGGAAATGGACAAATTCCTAGAAACACACAAATTACCAAAACTGATTGAAGAAGAAGTAAAAAATGTCAACAGACCTATAACAAGAGATAGAATCAATAATTTTTTTGAAGCACCTCCCAACAACAAAAAAAGTACAGGACCACATAGTTTCATTGGTAAATTCTACTAAATATTTAAAGAATATTTAATACCAATACTTATAAAATTCTTCCCAAAATTGAAGAGAAAGCAACACTTCCCAACTCATTCTATGATGCCAGCATTACTCTGATACCAAAGCCAGATAAAGACATCATAAGTAAAATACAGATCAATATCCCTTATGTATATGCTATAGCATATACAGCAATGAACAATCTGAAAAGGAAATTAAGAAAACAATTCCATTCAGAATAGCATCCAAAAGAATAAAATACCTAGAAGTAAATTTAAACAAGGAGGTGAAAGACTTGTGCACTGAAATTACAAATCATTGCTGAAAGTACTTAAGGAAGACATAGATAAATGAGAAACTATCCTGTTTTCATGAATTACAAGACTTAATATTGTTAAGATGTTGATACTACCCAAAACAATCTACAGATTCAATGCACTCTCTATCAATTTCCAATTATATTTTTTGCAAAAATAGAAAATACAATCCTCAAAAACATTATATATAATTGTAAGGGACCCCATATAGCTTAACTATCTTGGAAAAGAAGAACAAAGTTGGAGGACTCACACTTTCTAATTTCAAAACTTACTACAAAGTGATAGTAATCTCTGGGCTGGGGAGGTAGCTGCTAAGACTGGGAAAGGCCCTAGAGACAGAGATTTCAGTGGCTCCACATGACAAGAAATCCATACTGTGGAGAACAGTAGGGAGTTTAATCAAAAAACTAAAAATGGAACTCCCAGGCTCCTCAGATTTATTCCCTCCTTCAGAGAGCTCTGCCTGTGCCTCTTCATTTCCTCACTTTTTAAGGCTGACACTGGCAGCTGCCTGGCCTCCAACTGGGAACATTTGCTGCTCTATACTTTTATGAGGAAAGAATGAGATGGCCACAGAGAAACTCAGAGAAGCAGGTTGGAGTCAGGGCTAGGCAAGATAATGGAGAATGGCAGGAGTCTCTACTCTGTGAACCTTTCCCCTCCTGTCCTCCAAAAGCTATTGTCATATAGTAGGTGAATGCTATAGCCAGAAAGGCCTTTTAAGACCAAAGTCCACCCAACTGCATTTTACAGATGGGAAGACTGATCTCTATCAATGGGAAGGAAGTCACCCCAAATCATACAACAGTTGAACTCCGTGAATAATAGCACTATTGGGCTGAGAGACATGTACCCTTGATTTCCCTCCAAACTCCCCAATTTAATGCTCTCAATAGACATGCTCTCAATAGCCTTTCCAATGGCAGGTGATTGTCAGGCTGAGACTTAAACACCTTCAAAGACAGGGTGCGCCCTCCCTCCCAAGGCTGACCTCTGTTTCTGGTCTCCCGAGGAAAATTGGGCTGATTGAGAAAGTTTCCCTCCTGTTCAGCAAGTACTGAATGGCCAAGGTAAGACCTATCTCATGGTATCCCTCCAGGGAGATCTGAGGAAGTCTTGCCTCCCAGTAGCCCTCACCTTACTTCCTTCTCTCCCTCCTTTGAGCACCTCTTCATTTTGCCTGTGACTTGGATTTTGGTCCAGTAAAGAAGCAAAAGGTCTCCATTTGCAGGAGCTTGCTCAAGCTATACTTTCTGAGCATCGCTAACTTCTAAATGCAGCCGAATGTCTTTCCTCCCAAATCTTTCTTTGTGTAGAGTCCAGAAATGGTAAATTGTCAGGGTCCTTTGGGATATTTAAAGGGCCTGCAGCCAGGGTGGCCGAAATGCAGTTGGAATTCACAGTCCCCAACCTGGACTGATAGCAAAAAGGTGATCCAGAACCCCTGAGGCTTTGAAATTCATCAGCACCCCCAGAGCCCTCCTTTGCCTAAAGAAGGGCCCCTCTCTACTCTTTTCCTGCTCCAACTCTGGCAGCATAATATTCCACTTTCCCTGCTCCCCCACCTTCCCTTACCAATACTTCAATAATAAGGCCTGCTGTCTACAATATTTTATAAGTGGGAAAATTGAGGCCCCCAGGGGGGTTGTGCTGCTGCAGATGTGTGGGTTCAGGAATCCCATGAGCCTGCAGAAATGCCATCCTCGCTCACTCCCACTCTTCTGAGCCCTAGCTACTTGCATACTCTGAGAAAAGCCTGGGGAAAGCTCAATTCCTGGAAGGCCCTGCTGATGGTGGGTCAAGTGATTATCACCATCATTATCAGTTGACCTTTCTTGCCCAAGCATGTTTATCTGTAGCCATATATGCCTGCCTCTACCCATCTGCCAGCTCACCCTGAGGATGACACCACTGCTAAGGGGAACAACAGGATCATCTCAGCATAGCTCAGCCTGCCCAGGCCACTATTACCCCTGCAGCACCCCACTGATGCCAGATCTGCCTCTGAGCCTGGTGGGAGGTGGGAGAACAGCTGGCCTTTGCCCTGATCCCACTCCACTTGCCCTGTCATGCTCTCTCCATCTCCCTTCTCTGCTCATGGAACTTATAAATCCTGAAAACCCAAACCCCCATAAATTCTCAATTCATTCTGCAGATATTTCCTGTGTTGGGGTTTTCGGCAGCATCTGCTAGTTTGAAGTTCCCTCTTTATTTGTCCTGGGGGCACCATTACTCTCAACTTTAGCAGTTTCCCTGCTCTGTAGTCCTTGCCAGACTCCATCCGAGGAAGAGAAAATTGGTGAAAGAATAATTATTATTATTATTGTTATAAATATATATTTCATTTTGGTTTCATTTTTTTTCTCTCTAGACCTTGATGAAAATCCCAGGCAAAGGCTGGCAATGGGATGGCCTCTTTATGGACCTTGGAGCAATGGGCTTGCCCTTTCAGAACCTGGCACTTTGCCCTCCAGATAATGTCATCTGCCAAAAGGCCATTCTATGCTATTCTTTCCAACTATACCCAGTTCTCCAGCAGCTTTCTCCCCACCCAAAACTCCTGGCTCAAGTCCCCAAGTCTTCAGGAAGTCTGCTTAAGCAAGAAGCACAGCACCTACTGTACTAGTATATGAGACGCTTTCCAATGTGTCTGCTTGATTATTTCTCACATATATTTAGAAGGCAGGCATGTTTAGCCATTTTACAGAGGAGGAACTCCAGCTCAGAAAGTAGAAGTTAGAGGCTCCAGCTGATAAAACTAGAGAATGGAAGAGCTCAGATTTAAATCCAGATCTGCCTGGCTCCAAAGCCAGTACTCATTCCACTGGACTATCCTCCCCTCCTCTGAGCTTCTGAAGGACATTCTTTATGAACTTCAGTATCTCACACATGGAACCAAGTTGCCTTGTTTTGCTCTATACTTGTTCCAGATGTTCAGCTGACTATAGAGATTCTCAGAATTTGAGAACCTTAGAGATCAATTAGTTTAAGGACTTAATACTACAGAAAGGAAAGGTGAGGCCCAGAGAAGGCATGTAGTGGTCATACAGCACATAAATGATTTTCTTCATGCAATCTAAGTCCTTTGAGGATGGGAGCCATGCCCCCCTTACATTTCTTATGCATGTCCCTCCTCCCTGCACACCAGTATGCACTTGCACACAAAGCTGGACACAATATTCAGCACAGATAAATAAAAACAATTGCTTATTAAGTGACAGTGACTGGGTGTCAGTTATCTCATCTGTCATAGAACCCTATGTAGTCCAATTTCTAGATGAGATCACTGAGGCCCAGAGAGGGGAAGTGGATTGTCCCAGGTCACATAATAAGGAAATGGCCAAAGCAGAATTAGAACTCTGGGTCTGACTGACTCTGGAGTCCATGCCCTTGGCGTCATTCCCCACAGCCATTTTAACAACAATATCAGCTAACATTATTGAATGAGTACTAGGTGTGATGGACTATGGTAAGTGTTTTATATGAGCAGTGTCATTTAATATTTATAATAACCCTCTGAATCTTCCTCATTTTACAGAAGGAAAAAAGAAAAACCTGGGGCTTAAAAAAGCTGAAAATTTTGCCCCAAGCCAAAAATCTAGTGAGTGGCTCAGCCAGATTAATTTGATCCAGGGTGATCTTAGCATTCTATAGGAGATCCTCTTTACCTACAGATAATTGATACTAAGGAGGAAAATTATACTTGCAGTGAATGTTTAAACTGTCATAGTAAGTATTAAAAAAATGTTTTTTTAATTCATTGCAAAAAAAAAAAAGAACCAAAAAATTATGACAAGTAGTTTATGTCTCACAAATTTAGGCTGGTATTGCAATTCTCTTCTAGTTCTTAGAGCAAGCAAAGAATGATTCAACCATTAGTTGCTCTATGGTATGATTTTTCTGACAAAGCTGAATGACAGCATGGGATCACATTTTTACTTTGCTTTTCAAAGCATGATCCTAAAGAAGAGAATTTTATTTAAAAAATCTGAAGACTGGTTTTTCCCCAGAATACCTCTTAATAATTTGAGAGTCAAATCCTTATTCTTTGACACCTTTATCTTGTTCTTATTGTAGTTGACTTGCTCTTCTTCATGGTTAACTGAGCTAATTCTGTCAGGCTCTCATGTGTCCATGGCTTGTAAGGTTCCGGCAGTTTTCCAATATCACTTTTGCTGATTTCACACACTAGTGAATCTCTTCTCATATTTGCAGTTTCACTTTGCAAACTGGCTCTTTATTCTCTGATGTTTATAACATACAGCAATCAGAAAAGACTGATCTAGATGCTAATGTTAATCTGGGAGTGATACCAGAGTAATTTTATAATTGGCCAATTCACTAGTGAATATCTTAATGGTCTCTTGCTTTGTTACCCAACCTTCTGACTTCAGGGAGTTGGAAAATATATTCAGTAAAACCTAAATATAATGTATTAATCCAGGCAAGGGGATGTTTGTTAAAGCTGAAAGTCTGTTATATAATAAAGTAGGTTTTCCAAATGCATTTGTTAAAATATTGACAAATTAGTTTACCTGCTTTTACTTATGTAGACACGTTCGTGTAATTAAAACTAAGTATGTATAAAAAGTTTAATTTCACAGAAAAGTTTTCTATATTTCAGTAATTTTATATTTATACAGAATAGGTCTAGTAAATGGGTGCATTCACCAGTCACTACAAGTAAACAAATGCACATGGCTGGGGTGTGGCTTAGCGCAAATGGAAACATTGGCCCGCACACATTAAAACTGCTTCAGAGCTTGGCTGGCGTGGTTCAGTGGTTGAACATCAACCTATGATCCAGGAGGTCACAGTTCCAGGAGGTCATGGTTTGATTCCCGGTCAGGGCACATGCCCAAATTGTGGGCTTGATCCCCAATGTGAGGCGTGCAGAAGGCAGCCAATCAATTATTCTCTCTCATCATTGATGTTTCTATCTCTCTCTTCTCTCCGTTCCTCTCTGAAATCAATAAAAATATATTTTAAAAAATAAAACTGCTGCAGAAAGTCACGCACCAACAGCAGAACCAATTATCACTCACAATGCAGTGTGATTGCATGCTAATTATTTGCTGAACATTGTTTATGAGTGGTAACTCTTGGATTTAAATATGTAGACTATAGTTGTAGATATGTAATATTTATTTATGTCAGTGAAATTACTATAGTATTTTTTTGACATATGTCCTATTCACTTTCATTTGTTTAAAATAACAATGAATTAATAACAAAAATAACCTGTTAATTTAATTATAAGCAAATCTTGGTTAAAAGCATTTTTAAATTAACACAGTATTAATTTTCACATATGACATACGGACTGTAAATTTTGTCCATTAAATCTGAAGTCTGTTAAATGAAGGTCTATAAAATGGAGGGTTTACTGTACTAGGATAATAAGTGCTCTTTCTACTACCTCAGTAAGCTCTTAGTAATTAACAAGTATTTAGTAATCAATAAGTTCAGTGAATAGGGACGTACTGGATTTATATCTCAGCTCTGTTATTTATTGGATGGGTTTGTTACTTTGGGAAAGTTACTCTGTTACTCAATCTGAGAGAGCCTTAGTCTTCTCTTCTGTAAAATGAGAACATGGTGTATTTTAGTGTCCTTTCTTCCACTTCAAATAAGCAAGCTAATCCAATCATGTCCTTTCCATTGCCCTTGTTAGTGATTGGTTCAGGGAAGAGCATGTGCATCAATCCTGGCCAATGAACCATACATGAGGGGAACTCTACCTGGGGACCTCTGGGAAAGATTCCCTTACTCCTAAGGAGACAAAGAGAGACATTTGCTTTTCCTTCCAGGGATGTTATGCGTGGAAGTGGTGTTTTGAACTACCTTAAGCAGAAGTTTTTCTGAGGATGGCAGAACCAACAGGTAAAAGATTCTATTACCAGAGAACACTGCCAAGCCACTGATTTTGCTAGGCCTGAAGCCTGCTCTGACTCTGGACATCCTTTTATTTGAGAAAATAAATTTCCTATTTGTTTAAGCTAGTTTGAATCATGGCTTCTTTCACTTTCAGCTAAATGCATAGATTTTAGAATTAAATAAGATAATCCTAATATGTAAAAACCCAGTGTCTATAATGACCGACCGAAGACTGGACCGAACACCAGAAGTCAGTGCTGCAGTTAGTGCTGGGTTGCCGTGGTGCCAGTGTGGGCGCAGCGGCTCAGCACTGACTGTGGATCAGGCCCAGAGAGAGAGTGGGTCTGATCCACAGCCTCTGTGGCTACTATTGATCAGCCATTGTCTCTTTCTCTCTGGGCTTTGCCAGCAGCCAGGCCTCTGTTTGTCTCCTGGCCTCCACAGGGGCTGCTGATCAGCCTCACTTCTCTGATCAGGCTTGGAGATAGGCCCAAAGATGCTGACTGGCATAGAAACCGACCAATCAGACCCAAATCTGGGTGAATTGTGAGGAGCCAATGGCTGCCTAGGAGGCAGAGCTTTGGGCACTGACTAGCATAGAAACCAACCAATCAGAACCAAATCGGGGTGAACTGTGAGGAGCCAATGGCTGTGTGGGAGGTGGAGCTTTTGATGCTGACTGGCACAGAAACTGGCCAATCAGAACCAAATTGGCCAGCAGGGGAGGGCAGTTGGGGGGCAAGATCAGGCCTGCAGGGGAGGGCAGTTATGGGCGATCAGGCAGGCAGAGCAGAGTAGTTAGGGGTGAGATCAGGCTGGCAGGGAGGGCCATTGGGGGCAATCAGGCCATCAGGGGAGGGCAGTTGGGGGTGAGATCAGGTCAGCAGGGGAAGGCAGTTAGGGATGATCAGGCAGGCAGAATCAATTGGGGGTGAGATCAGGCCTGCAGGGGAGGGTAGTTGGGGGCAAGATCAGGCTGGCATGTGGGAGGTGGAGCTTTTGATGCTGACTGGCACAGAAACTGGCCAATCAGAACCAAATTGGCCAGCAGGGGAGGGCAGGTCGGGGGCAAGATCAGGCCTGCAGGGGAGGGCAGTTATGGGCGATCAGGCAGGCAGAGGAGAGGAGTTAGGGGTGAGATCAGGCTGGCAGGGAGGGCCATTGGGGGCAATCAGGCCATCAGGGGAGGGCAGTTGGGGGCAATCAGACTGGCAGGAGAGGGCAGGTGGGGGGCGAGATCAGGCCAGCAAGGGAAGGCAGTTAGGAGCGATCAGGCAGGCAGAAAGAGGGGTTAAGGGCAATCAGGCAGGCAGGCAGGTGAGCAGTTAGAAGCCAGCAGTCCCAGATTGTGAGAGGGATGTCTGATTGGAGAGGGTCCAGTCTGGGCTGAGGAAACCCCACCCCTCCATGCACAAATGTTATACACTGGGCCACTAGTCCTTGTATAAAGGCCTTAATCTTAGCACTCAATACGTATTGCCTTTAAATACTTAGAAATTTTTAAAAAATGCTTGCTTGCTTATTAGCTGCCAAAAATGGGGTTTTCTTGTGGTTCTTTTTCAGGGAATGGACAAGGTAGCAAATATACATCTTCCTTTACATCCTCTTGGTTAGAATTTTACTGGGGTTGGTAGAGGGACTGGACCTTGGTTCTGTCCTAGAAAATCAAGGGTTGCTATTCATCTAAGGAATTCGATGGACTGAGTACAACTTGTTTTTTTGTTTGTTTGTGCATTTTTTCTCTCACACCAGCTATATCTGTGAAGAGGGACTAAAGAAGTAAAGTAAAGTGCAAGTCTTGTGAGATCTAGAAACTTTCCAGTCAGGACCTAATGGATCTCTAAGAAGTGCCAGAGTTTTCAAACCAATCATCACAAGGAAACATTTACAGAAACTGGAATTGGTCAGCCTACAGAAGAGAGAGCTGAGGCCAGAGAAGAGTTCTTTCTCCAGTGTTCATCTCAGATAATGGCACAACCATCCATTCAGAAACCAGGAGTTATCTTTGACACCTCCTTTTCTCACCACCCTCCAAGTTAGAGTCCAAGTCCTATTAGGAGAATTCAATGAGCTAATAATGCCTGAAAGTAAGTGCTCAGTGGGTTCTTGGTACATATTAAGTGCTCAATAGGTGCTAGCTGCTGTCATTCTTAGGCAACATACCAGCCCCAGGATGGGCTCCAAGCTATTCCCATAGTTCCCTTAAGCATATTGGTACTGGCTGGCATTTTCACAAGGAAAATTAATAAGGAGAAGAAAAAGAAAGTACTGTAATTTATAAAACTATATGCAGAAAAAAAAACAATCCATGTGGATGAATTCCAGTTTAACCCCAGTGTATAGCTTGGTGTACCCTCAAACCCCCTGTTTCTTGAAGTGATAGCACTACAGTCCTGATGACCTGACACAATCCTGGAGTCACCTTTACCTGGTGTCTCCCCCCACCAGCTCCATGTCTGTTTAGCTATGTGGCTTTCTTGATCCAGGAGCTTGGACTCATGTCTCATTATTGCACAAGTGACAACTTCTTAACCCTTCCATTTACACTCCAATAGCTCTGATCCGTGAGACACAACTAGCTCACAGCTGAATGTCAGAGCCATGGTGATTGAAGTCTGCATGCTTCATAGAAGGGGAGGGGTTAAACCTCTAAGATGGCAGCCTTTCTGTAGATGATGCTTATGCCAGGGCTAGATCCCCTCTTCCAGCTGCTGCATCCATCCTCAGCTTTTGTGCATGCTGTGGCTAGTGGTAATACCTCGGAGACTTGCTCTTGGCTGATAGGAGCCATCTAATACAGAGTTGTGTGGGAGGTTATACCTGTCATCCACAGAATTGGATAGAGAATAAGTGACTGCTACAGGAATGCAAAAGTCCAGTCCCTCTCCTCAATATGGTACAACTCTGTAGTGTGATTTATGCTCCAAAGTTCCCACATCCACTCTAGATCAGGTCAAGGCTAGGCTTTATCAGAGATCAAATCCTTTCTGGCTACCTCATCCCTATCTTGCTTTTCTGCTTTACTTTCATATTTTTCCATAAGGGCATGACCTCAATTATTCATGTGCCCCAATCCCTGCTTTGGGTTCCTCACTCCCCCAGAGCTGGAATTTGTATAAACATTCACTAGAGCAAACCCCATTTTCTTTCTTCAAAACAGGAGTATCTCTTAAAGAAATCTATAGGTCTAGATCTAAAATCGAACCTAGCCTTAGCTGCTGTTAGCCAGACATGCATGCAACCTGCAGGAAGAAGGGCAGCCTTCTTCACACTATTCTCCAGGTTCCGGGCTTCCCACAGTTGGATAAACTGCTACAGGTAAAGGTGCCAAAGCCAGGGCACTCTCCTGAGGACAGCTGATAACAGGGATGGAGAAAGAAGATTTCTAAGGTGATGGAGGAAAGAAATGGTAAGAGCTGGTCAGAAGGATAATAGCTCCTCAGGTCAGCATCATGGGGGTGCTGCACACACCTCTGATAAATCTATGTCAACCTAAGTATTGATGATCTGAGAGAATGGAGAGAAACAAGATTTGACTCATCGGAGATGGGTCATGGTCATCCCTCCAAACTTTCTTAATCCAGAAGATCTCTGTGGTCTTGTCAGGACAAACCTGGACTATCATCAGTCTCTCACTCCTTCTAGTCACTTGACAACCTGCACCTCTCAGTCAATAGAATGTTATGCAAATTTAATGTTTAACAGTGTCTTGGTGGTGCTGTAATTGACATCTAGATTAGCCCGAAGAATGATTTCATGACATTAGCAGCATTACCTAAAGTAGTTGGTTAATGTCATATTCCAAATAATGATGTGAGCAACTCACCACCCCCACCATTTAAGTGTTAGCAACTTGAATCACAAAATCAATTGGGAAAGATAATATCATTAAAGGAAAGGTACTTTACATCTCAACTGTAATGTTTTCTGAATGCTCCCTCCCCCATTTGTCATTGGCCATCTGTCTGCCTAAATGTTACTACTTCAGAACAATTTTTCTCTAGGTCTCTAGGGCCTTGCTTTTCTGCTTTCTCTGGCCCTTCCTTCATGGAACTGACTCCATTAAGAGAAATTTAGGCGAGACATGAAGAATGACTTACTGGCTTTTAAACATGTGAGGCACTGGAAAAAGGCAGCGAGAAAAAAAAGTTGTTAAATCTCCATAGGGGTGGCCTTAGAGCATGCTAACCCTCACAAAAATAACATATTCATGGAATCTCAGAGCTGTCACAAACCTAGGAGGCATCTAGTCCAACCTCTGATCCAGAACTCAAGGCTTGTCTGCAGCATTTCCATTAAGTGTTCAGTTCAACCAGGTTTGTGCCCCACAAGTAAAGGAGAACTCTCTCTCAAGGCAGCCAGTTTTATGACAGAGTATCTAGGACTCTGAGAAAGTTCTTCCATGTGCTTAGTCCATATCTGCCTCCCTATATATCTTGGTCCCCTCGGGCCACACAGAATATGCCATCTCATTATATGGCCTGAAGTATCTGAAATCGTACTTCCAGGCCTAATAGCCTCAGTTCCTCTAACTGCTCCTCAGGAACATGGGTTCCAAGCCCCTCCTCAACTTCTCACTGCCCTGTAGACATGCACCAGTGTGGCCTCAATGTATAGGGCCCAGAACAGGACACATATTCCAGAGATAAGAGAAGAGCAAGACTGTGATCTATTTCATTTGGTCTCTTTACCTCTGTTGATACATCCCAAATTCACAGTAGCTTTTAGGGTGGCAATTCTTCTCAGTGCTTTCTCTCACTCCTTAGAAAGGCTTTCTCTGCTGGGGATGCCAGCTTATCACAGTGCGGTCATGGAGCATGGTCATTGGCTGGCGGGTATACTTGTGTGACCTTGGGTGAAGTGAGTCCAGCTGTCTGAACTTGTTTCCTCATCTGTGAATTGAGGATTATAAAAGTGCCTACTTCATATGGCTGTCATAGAAAATAAATGAGATAATGGACAGAAAATGCCTGACACATGGTAAGAGCTCAGTGAATGTTAGCTCTCATTCCTCTTCCTCATTTTTCAGCCCCAGGGCCTGGCTAACAGCTGGGGGCATCTAGAGGCCTGTGTGTAAAGGGGAAGCCAATGGGTGGAGTAACAGGACAGTAACCAGATGGCCCAGATTTCCGGGGACAAGCTTAATTTTAAATATTGTGTTCTGTGATCAGGTGATACATTAGACAATATGGCCTGATTTTTTAGTTTGAAAAATATGGTCACTTGAGTTGATAATGACATTGCACACATATCCTATCTTGGGCCAGCAGGCCTGAGATGGCAGAGCGTGGGTCATGGTGAGGAAATAATGTGTCTGTCCATGCTTGTGGCGAAATCAGGCAGTGATCTCATGGCGAGCAGGAAGCAGAGGTAGAAGAAAATCAAGGCCTTCTCTCCAATTCTAGGATCCAACCTGGGCCTCTTTTCCATGTACCTGGTCCCCTGTTATAAGGTGGGTTAGGCTTGGGCTAGCCTTTGAGGACTCTGCTCCCTCCTGTTCCCCCTTACTTTCTCTTCTTGCACTGCTTCCCTCTGCCTCTTTCTGAATATCTGTCTCCATTTCTATGTCTCCCTCACTCTGGGACAAATATTGAGTAGATCCCCAGGCAATTACCATGCATACTGTCCAAGGTGGTCTTTGGACAAAAGAACTGGAGTCTGGGAATCAGGGGAGGAGCCAGGCTGGGACTAGTTCCTATTTATCAGAAATTTTTTGTGTGTTCTCAAGTAAATCACATCTTCTCTGAGTCTCAGTGTCCCCACATGTAAGATGGAAGGTTTGGGACATTGGCCTATAAAGGTGCTTACAGTTGGAAAGTTCCATGATTTCAGTGTGTGTGTGTGTGTGTGTGTGTGTGTGTGTGTGTGTGTGTATGTGTGTCCCAGAGTCTCTGCACATCTTTGTTTTTCTCTGAACTCGCAGCTTATTTCTCTGTCTTCAGGCTCTGTCTAGCTCCCCCACCCCTACCTCTGCCCTATCAGATGTTATGCCCTGCCCTTCACCATTACCTCTTCAGTAAACACCAACTTATTCCAGCTCTGGGTGCCCCAGGTCCCTCAGTGTGGCTGCTCTGCCACAGCCATCCCTCCTCATGGTACCAATCTAGCCAACTTTCTCACTGAGAAAGGAGGTTGGACAAGCCTTATAGGCAAGGCCTAGGCTGCCTACCATGGTCCTCTGCTGCCACCTGTCGTTAGTTTGGAGTGACATTGCTCTGGAGGCTGCCTGGACCCACAGAGGCCAGGAATGTTGCTCCCGCCAACAGGAATCCATTACATGCAGTGTCCTGCCAGGCCTGATTTAAAGCTCATCCTGTAATCTGTCTTGCATCCCCTCTGGGCCTGTCTCCGGTTTCCTTGCTTGTGAAATGGATGGAAGTTGTCTTCAGCTCTGGCAGAAAAAGTGAGGAGAAGGGGTTCAGGGGACACATGGCTTTGTATTCTGCCCCTACCCTTGGCTTGATGGGTGACCTGGGGGTGAATCCTTCCCTTTCATTGGAGCCTTTAGGGAGACACGGTTGAGAGAAAAGAGGCAAGATGGATTCCTGTCTATTTCAGGCAAGCACTACATGGCTGAGAAGCTGTATTTAGAAATATCCATTGTGTCTACAAACCAGGCCACAGATCCATCTGAGCAGCCAAGCCTTTGCATTCACTCATCCATTCCTTTCTTACTCACCCATTCATGCCACCAAGCATCCCAGGTCTGTAGGAAACAGCACTCGGCTGGGAATCAGGAGCTAAGTGTCCCTCACCCCGGCCAGGTACCATACAGCCTCAGGTCCCTGCTGTTCGGTCGTGACATTACAGCGTCCCGACTAATTTGCATATTCCTCTATCATATAGATCAGTGGTTCTCAACCTCAGCTGCACATTAGAATCACCTGGGAATCTTTTTAAAATCCTGATTTCTGGGCCTCATCCTTCGGAAATTCTGTTTCTTTGTTACCAATGTTGTGGCCCCACCCCATAACAAAAAAACAGAATTTCCAGAGGATGAGGTCCAGAAATCAGGATTTTAAAAAGATTCCCAGGTGATTCTAATGTGCAGCCAAGGTTGAGAACCACTGATATAGATAGATAGAATTATGATTCTTTGCTTGCAGATGCCTTGCCAAACATGCTGGGTGATGGAGCAATTACACATCTCCACTCAGAGACGGGAGATATCCTACTTCATACACCTTAGACTCCCTTTATCCACACCCTAGACCTCTGGCTGGGCTTCGCAAAACCAACCAAACACTTAGCCTTGCCAGCTCAGCTCTGCCACTGGCTCCCTACCTCTCTCTGAGCTTCCATTCTCTCCTCTGTGACATAAAAAGGTTTGGAATAGACCAGGAGAAGTCCTCCTTATGACATTATTAGTGGCCCGGTGCATGAAATTTGTACACATTAAAAGGGAATTAAATACAGGAAATATTTTAATATTGCTATTTGCCCTTTCTCTATAATAGAAGTGTCAGAGATGAAAGAAAAATAGTAAAATGTATATGAAAATCTCCCTCCTGTCAGAGTCTGGGACTTGCCATGGGAACTAGAGTCAAGTCCCTGCCCACCACCCACATGTGCTTCAAAAACACAGGAGACCCAGACCCAGCCAGCCCCACCCCCATTGGTGAGACCCAGACCTGGCTGGGCCCCACTCCTCTCAAGCCCCTCCAGACAGGGGGTGCAGCCTCAGGTCCCCCGGCCCAGTGCTGGGTGGAAGCGCAGTCTCAGGTCCCCCATCAAGCCCTGCCAGGCAGGGGGCACAGCCTCAAGTCCCCCAGCCCGGCGCTGGGGCAGGGGGCACAACCTGAGGTCCCCATCAAGCCCCACGTGGTTGGAGGTGTGGCCTGAGGTCCCTTGCCCTGGCCAGGCGCCATGCAGCCTCAGGTCCCTGCTGTTTGGTTGTGACGTTATGGTGTCCTGGCTAAATTGCATATTCCTCTATTATATAGATAGATAGAATTACGATTCTCTGCTTGCAGGTGCCTTTCCAAACATGCTGGGTGATAGAGCAATTACACATCTCCACTCAGAGACGGGGGATATCCTACCTCATATAACTCAGACTCCCTTCATCCACGCCCTAGACCTCTGGCTGGGCTTCACAAAACCAACCAACAAGGAAGCCTTTGCTGAGTTTCCCTTCCTGCCCACAGGGTAGTGTTCTAGTGCCAACTGTCAGGTCATATGGCTGGCAAACAAGACTAGACATTATCTAGCTCTGCCTACTTTGGTCCAGGAAGATCAGCAGTTCCTGGACCTGACAAGTCCTTTAGACTTCCTCATGTCAATGCCAGCCCTGGAAGATGAATGGGCTGGAGCTGGTCGAACTCAGAACCAGTGTCCTAAATTTCTGCCTCCTCAAGATTTAGGTCATTAAAACCACTGCAACCCTGCAAATGGCATCTGAAAACAAGGCCTTATTGGGGTGTTAAGAAGCTCAGCCTGGGGGCTGGTTGTCTCCTAGCTCAAGCTCTGCTCCCAGAAACACTTAGCTGAGGCCAGTGTCCCTGGACCAACTGTGGCCTCTCAGTCTGGCAGCAATGCCAACCTCAAGGTACCATGCATAAAATAGCTGCCAGGTAGTAGCCTCTCAAGAGGATATGACCAGTGGTGTCTGGGAGCTGTTCCTCATCTCTCTTCCCCTGCCAGCTCCCCACCCCCATCCGCCCATGCGGGAGGTCCTGCCCACATCTGCTGCTGGCCATCACATCTGCAATGGATTACAGGGCTGGCCCCAGCTCAGGCTCATCCCAGATGTGGATTCCCCTGGAATGTGCCTTCTCTCTAATTGTCCAGCCCCTGAAAGTTCCCGGCCCCCTCCTCTTTGTGGGCCCCTGCTGTACCCCAGTGAACATGCTGGGCCCTTCCTCCTTTCCCACAGCTTGTGCCGGAACAGCCATAGGCAGGACCAGGGCAAGCCCGATGGGGGCCACAATCTCCTCCAGCCTAGTCCATCAAGCTGGGGAACTGGAGGTCTCAGCCCATTCACCCTCTTTTTTTCCTCGTGGGAGAGGGGGAGCTCTGGAAAACTCACTAGAGGTGAAAGAATTTGGTTCTGCAGCACAGGCTTCCCTAATCCCTGGCCCTTCCTGGGAATGCCATTAACCTCCCCAGCCTCACTGATGGAAAGAACAGCTCCTCCCTGGGCCAGGCCAGCTCCTCAGAGGCTCCCAAATGACAGCCTGGTGGGGTAAAGTGGCTCTCCTGGGTTCCATTCCCCCAGAGCTACAATAGCCTAAGTGGTGACTTGGGCTCCAGTCTCTCTCACTTTTGGTGATCCCTCACGGGGCATCTGGAGATATTTTTTAAGGAACAAATCTAAGCCTAGACTTTGGTTTTGAAACCTAGCTCTCCCACAGACTGGATGTGTGGTCCTGGGCAAGTGATTTCACCTCTGTGAGCCTCAAAAATCTTCCTGCCTTAAATGAAGTTACCACAGACAGTCATTATTTTCAGCTGACCTTTACTGAATGCTTACTCTGGGCCAAGCTGTTTTAAGCACTTTATATGTATTACCTTAGGGGAAAAAAACTATGAAAAAGTGCTATTATTGCCTCCATTTTTACAAATGATGAAACTGAGCCACTGAAATTTTGCATAACATGTCCAAGGTCATACAGCTAGTAAGGGGTAGAGCTAAGATTTGAACCAGGCTGGCTGACACCTGAATCTTCAGACAAGAATGATTCCATTAATGGGAACTAATGTAATCTGTATTATTATTTAAAATACTAATCAGATGTCTCTGCTTATAAACCAATAGGTCCTCAATACTTGTAAGACAAAGTTCAAATTTCTAACCTGGCCTTCAGTGTCTAGTTGCAGTCTAATATTTGACCTTTTCCCTGTCCCCTTTGCTCTAGTTCTTTTTGACCACACTGACCATTTCCTCTCATTTTGTTAGCTGCTCTGTGCTTGTGTACGTTGCAGTTCTCTCCATATGAACTCCCTTCCCTGTATGCCTGCTGTTTTATTCATTGTTCAAGATTGAGGCCAATTGTCAGCACCCATGTAAGGCTTTTCCACACAGCTGATTCCTCTTCTGTGCACCCATAGCATTTTACCCATGTATCTACTACTGTGCTTTTTACTCTGTATTGTAAGGGGCAAGTCTGATCCCCTGTCTGGGCTTCAGTATCTCTGGTGGATAGCTTTCAGGACCCTTCCAGACTTGCCTTCCTATGACCTTGAGGTCAGTGCTTGAGTAAGCTCTAGACTGGATATGACCCCAGCCAACAGCTGGGGAGGGTATAACAGGTGAAAAAAGAGATGGCTTGGGAAGAAGAAGCAAGATAACATCACTGCTCCCTTTCTCCCTGCCAAGTCTCTCTCCTTTTCTCTCATAACTCTCTTGAAAATCCACTTTCTCCAAAATAATCTTTCCTGCCCCTCTACCAGTTCAGAAATGGCTCACTCATTCCAAAACACCCCAACCCAGGAATGACTGCCTCCAATAAACTTACCCTCAGACAGCTTGTTGTTTAACTGAGGGGTATTCCACCCATGCATCTGCGTGTCTGCATGCCTGTCCATATTTTTGTTAGGACTGGTGTCCTCCATTTGGAGGGCCTATGTCCAGAAAAGTGACCCAGGCCAGAAGTCTTGAGAGCCTAAGCCTGGCCTCAGGATTACAATCCTTCCTTCTACAAGACATAAACCAAAGAAAGAACCAGGGAACATGAGTGCTGTGAGAGCCTTTATGCATCCTCTGGTAACCCAGTGGTACAGATGGGGAGCCGTGACTAAGAAAACTTGTTAATGGTCCCACAGCTGATCAAACACAGAGCTTAGAGTAGAGCTCTCTCCACAGCATCACCAAATCCTCTGTTCCTAGCCCCTTATCCCTTAGTCAGGGTCAAATCCTGAGCTGCTTTGTTTGGAATCAAGGATAGGGCTAAAAATCCCAGTCCAGTCAAGGCTCTCTGGGCCCCTGCAAATGCTTTTCCTTCAGGAAGCCTTTCCAAATTAGCCCTACCCTGGTTCTGACTAAGTCTCCACTGCTGTATCCTCAGCATTTATACCTTCATAGGACACTAAGCTAACGAGGGTGACCCCCCCTCGCCCCCGCCATGTGGTGTGGCATGTGCCCTTCCTGTGGTCTGTGTCCCATCTTCCCTTCTAAAACAACCAACCTGATATGGACAGGTTGACTGAATGACTGCTTAGCTGGCCAGGACTGGTTAACAGACAGATGAACTGTCTGGCTGTCTGATTGACTGACAGGCCATCTAGCTGGCTAATAGAAACTGACAGTTGATGGACAGACTGACTGACAGACTGACTAACTATGGAAAGACCCCAGAGAATTTAGGAAAACCAGGACACCAAGCAGAGGAACAACACATACTGAGAATCCCTTAGCAAGCTTTTGTCAAGACACCTCTAGCAGCCTGTCACCAATGAGACATAATGAGACACTGGGAAGTGGGGAAGGGGTGGTGGGAAAGAAGGGCTAATGGAAATCAGATGTGCTGCTGACCTGCCTTAGTGAGGGGACCCAGGCGGAGGACCTGATCTGGCTGCTAGCACCAGGACATTACTGGTGGGCGCCTTACAGAAAGGCAGGAAGGAGCCAAGATGACTGGGGACATGGGCACCTTCCTCTGAGCATGCTGGACCTCATCTGGGCTTTCAGGAAGAGGAGCCTTGTCCTTCTCCCTGCCATATCCTTCATCTAGTTGAAATTTAAAAATAATAGGCCCTGTCTGGCTTTTTAAAAAGAAACAGGGCCCTCAGTAGACTCACAGGATTTTGAGCTGGTTCCTATTAAGTTCTTTTTGCAATTGGAAGGCACTCCATTTCCTACTCAAACCCTCATCATTCTGCTGACAAGTGGAAGTGAGTTTGGGGGCTGCTTTCTCATGTCTTTAAGGGTTGTTCACTTCATCCCCTCTGTGCCTGTCACTGCTGTCTTCCTGCACTCCTGGAAGGGGCAGGTATACATTTTGGAGGGGGGTGGAGTTTCCTTCTCTTCCTCCTTTTGAGCCTTACCTAAAGAGGCCCATTTGCCTACAGGGATGAGGCCTCAGACCCTGTGGGTGGAGAAAGTGGGAATCTCTTTCCCCTCTATATTCTAGCTAAGAGAAACAGGCTTCAGCTGCAAGGGAGCCCCTGGAATCTGGGAGTGCAAAGGAGGGAAAAAATCTTGCTTCCAGACTGTTGGGTCCGTGGTCAGTCTAACATAATTTAAGTCATAACAAACACATTTGAAGCTCACAGGCCGGTGCAAAACAATATGATTAATAAGGAAAGACAGAACAAATTAGCATGCCAGATGAGCAATTGTTTTCAGAGCAATGGAGCCAACCAGAAGCCAGACCACCCCCTGCTGACCACCTTGTTCCCCACCCCAACCCATCCTACCAACTTTTGGTCTTTTCTACTTAACCTCTCCCTGTCAAGGGCCAGCTTACAATCTAGGCAGAAAGAGGGGCAACAAATCAGGGGACAAGGCCATGGTTAGTTTGCAGTCAGGGACAATTGAAAGGTCATGAAGTAGTCAAGAGATAGGAGTTCTAGTCCTGGATCTGCTGTGGATCATTTCCCTGGTGTTCATGGGATAACAGCACACACATTTCAGTTCAACATAAGGAACAACTTTCTGGAAATCTGAGCTGAC
>NW_006298630.1:59935-65970 GCF_000327345.1 Myotis davidii
ACTCCTATACGAGGTATGTGAACAGCATGGACTTAGCCAACTCATGGGATGTTGTTGAAACAATATGCTGAACACTTACATCCATCACTCTGGTTCTGTGGCTCTGTGACCTTAGACCAGTGGTTCTCAACCTTCCTAATGCCGCAACATTTAATACAGTTCCTCATGTTGTGGTGACCCCCAACCATAAAATTATTTTCGTTGCTACTTCATAACTGTAATTTTGCTACTGTTATGAACCATAATGCAAATATCTGCTATGCAGAATGTATTTTCTTTATTACAAATTGAACATAACTAAAGCATAGTGATTGATAACAAAACACTATGTAATTACATATGTGTTTTCCAATGGTCTTAGGCGACGAATTGAACATAATTAAGCATAGTGATTAATCACAAAAACAATATGTAATTATATATATTTTTTCCGATGGTCTTAGGCGACCCCTGTTAAAGGATCGTTTGACCCCCAAAGGGGTCGAGAGACCCACAGTGAGAACTGCTGCCTTAGACAAATCACTTGACCAGTCTGAATCTTAAGTTACTCATATGGCAGTGATGGCAAACCTTTTGAGCTCGGCGTGTCAGCATTTTGAGAAACCTTAACTTAACTCTGGTGCTGTGTCACATATAGAAATTTTTTGATATTTGCAACCATAGTGAAACAAAGACTTATATTTTTGATATTTATTTTATATATTTAAATGCCATTTAACAAAGAAAAATCAACCAAAAAAATGAGTTCACGTGTCACCTCTGACACGCGTGCCATATGTTTGCCATCACTGTCATATGGGAAGAAGGAATAATGAAAAGTCTTGTCCTATCTCCCTTACATTGGTATTGTGAGGCCTAGAAGATATGCTGTGTACATGAATGCTATGAAAAGGACTAGAGAACCATAAAGAATGATTCAGAGTGTCACTGCTTTCTGACCACCAGTGTGGCTTGTGCTGTTGATGGAGCAGGTAGCCTCCCGACATCCCTTCTGCTTTTCCCAAACCTTCCCAGCTCCCAAGAGCTGGCTGAGATCCCACTTACTACCTCCCTGACCTTACCAGTCTCCTTCCCTCTCTGTCCTGATCTGCTGCAGATAGTGACATTTGTATAATTCACTAATGATTCAGTTATTTACTGTTTCTCTACTGAATCTTGAACTGTTCTTAAATACTTTCATGGTTACTTTTTCACTCCCCATCCAGACCATAGTTCTTCATCACACACTCTGTTCCAAAAAGTATTCAAAGCAGAAGGTAGACTGCAAGCTCCATGGGGGCCAGGACTAGCTCTTACTCATTCTGAGCAGACTAGCATTGTATCAGTCAGAGTCCTGGATTATACACACCAGAAACAGTTCTAAATAACTTCTTCGTATGGAAAGGATATAGCTCACAGAATCTACCAGAGAATTGGGATCTCATCATAAAACAAGGGAGGTGAGGTCCAGCTATGATCATCCCCTAGGAATAGACACTGCAATATCTGGACACTTATTCCTGTGCCAGGAGATTTTTGGTTCTGCTCTAGCCACAAGTAATCTTTTGCCATCAGTGAGCACATCTAGTTGGCTGCATTTAGGTCATATGACAATACCTGACAAATACAAGTATTTGTATCCTGCTACATTGGCAAATTAATTTATTAAATCTAATAGTTTTTGGGGGGAGTCTTTTGGGTTTTCTAGTACAGGGAACTGGAAGAACTACCTGTCTCCTTTTGGCTTCTGAACTGCTTCCAACCTATCTTGAAAGTCTTCTCCAAACAGGCAAGGTGTTCAGAAACTGGTCAGTCACCACTACCCTCTCCCACCTAGTGCTAAAGCAGTCATTGAATAGTTGGGGGCTGACTTTTTTTTTAATAATTCTTTTTTTTAAAATATATTTTTATTGATTTTTTACAGAGAGGAAGGGAGAGAGATAGAGAGTTAGAAACATCGAGGAGAGGGAAACATCGATCAGCTGCCTCCTGCACATCTCCTACTGGGGATGTGCCCGCAACCCAGGTACATGCCCTTGACCGGAATCGAACCTGGGACCTTTCAGTCTGCAGGCCGATGCTCTATCCACTGAGCCAAACCGGTTTCGGCTTTAATAATTCTTTATTGTAGAAAATATTACATATGTCCCCCTGACCCTCCATTGACTCCCTTCAGCCAGCCCCCTGCCTCCCTGCCCTAGACCTTCAGCATCCCATTGTCTGTGCCCATGAGTTATGCATGTCTGCATATGGTCTTTGGTTAATTACCTCCCACCCTCTCACCCACCCACTCTCCCCCACCTTCCCTCTGAGATTCTGCACTCTGTTCCATGCTTCCATGTCTCTGGATCCACTCCATTCATCAGTTTATTTTGTTCATTAGATTCCACATATGAGTGTGATCATGTGATACTTGTCTTTCTCTGACTGACTTATTTCACTTTGCATGATACTTTTCAGGTCCCTCCATGTTGTCTCAAAGGGTAAGCGACACCTCTTTTTTTTTTTAAATATATTTTATTGATTTTTTACAGAGAGGAAGGGAGAGAGATAGAGAGTCAGAAACATCGATGAGCGAGAAACATCAATCAGCCGCCTCCTGCACATCCCCCACCGGAGATGTGCCCACAACCCAGGTACATGCCCTTGACCAGAATCAAACCTGGGACCTTTCAGTCCACAGGCCGACGCTCTATCCACTGAGCCAAACTGGTTTCGGCTGAGACACTTCTTTTTTATTGCTGAGTAGTATCCCATGGTATAAATGTACCACAGATTTTTTAACCACTCATCTACTGATGGGCACTTGGGCTGTTTCCAGATCTTAACTATTGTAAATTGTGCTGCTATGAACATAGGGGTGCATACATTCTTTTTTATTGGTGTTTCAGGTTACTTAGGATATATTCTTAGAAGTTAATCACTGGGTCAAATGGCAGATCTGTATTTAATTTTTTGATGAAACTCCATACTGTTTTCCATAATGGTTGCACCAGTCTGTATTACCATGAACAGTGTACTAGGGTTCCCTTTTCTCCAGCATTTGTCATTTGTTGATTTACTACTGATGGTAGCCATTCTGACAAGTGTGAGGTGATACCTCACTGTCATTTCAATTTCTCTGATGATCAGTGACAGAGCATGTTTTCATATGTCTCTTGGATTCATGCTTGGGGTTCTCTGTGCCTCCTAAACTTGTATGACTTTTTCCTTTACCACGTTAGGGAAGTTTTCTGCCTTATTTCTTCAAACACGTTCTCTATCCCTTTCTCCCTTTCTGCCTTTTCTGGTGTACCTGTTATTCTAATATTGTTACATTTTTCTGGTTGTCTCACAGCTCCCTTAAGCTGTCCTCCTGGTTTTTTTTAATTAGTTTTTCTTTTTGGTTCTCTGATTGAGTGATTTTTTCAAGATGCTGTTAAGCATCTTTACCATCATTATTCTGAACTTTGTTTCAGATAAATTTCTTACTTCTACTTCATTTATCTCTTCTGGAGAATTCTCTTTTCTTTCATTTGGGAGTTGTTTCTTTGTCTCCTCATTTTGGCTTTCTGTTTGGGTTTGTGACTGTTTATTGGGTAGATCTGCTACACCTCTCAATATCTAGTGCAGGACAATATCAAATGCTGTTTCTAACTAATTAGATTAGGCAAAAACTCAAAGCTTCCAGAGACAGCCTTTGCCTACAGATTGATAGAATTCTGACTTGAATTGCCCCTAGGTAATCATCCTCAGGTGTGGTGAGAGTTTATTTCAACAGGATGGGGCATTTGCTTCTGCCTGGAGGCTAATTGTTATTTTTAGTCTTTTAAGTGGCCTCAGGGCCAGATGTTTTGCAATAGGGCCGGTCCACTGTCTTCCCTCCAGGCAAGGCCTCCTGTATAGCAAATGTCTTTGTGGAAAATATGCCCTCCACTACGTGAAAAAATGACTTAGCACAGGAAACGAGGGGTGTCTGCCTTCTGAGCTCTAGCCCCTGAGTCCCCAATCCTGGCTTCTGCTCAGACAGTTCCAGTGCACTCTGCCCTCCCTTTGCCAGAGCACAAGGTGGGTGACTCCACAGGGAATTTTGTGTGTTAGCCCTTTAAGAGGGTGCCTGAATTTCCAGATGTCACTCCCTGGCAGATAGCAACCCGACTGCTTTTCACAGCCAGATGTTATCTGGGTACCCTTCTCAGTTCTGGTGCTCTCTGCTGGGGCTCCAGCCTGGGGATTATATCCCAGAGTTCTCAGTGGCATCCCCCCATAGCTGAGATATCTCTCTGGAACTTCAGTTGCTGTCTGTGAGCACCCTGCCCTCCTTTTACCCCTCCACTCCTCCTTCTAGTCTCTATGTGCCTCCACTTTTGGTATCAGGGTCTGTCCAGCAAGTCTTCCATTGATTATTCAGGAAATTTTCTGGATTTTAGTTGTAATTCCAGTTTGTTCCTGGGAGTGTGTCCATACAGCATCCACTTACTCTGCCACCATTTTTAATCTCTGACTTTGATGTAGGTACTCACAGAGGATTTTCAGAGTCCTCTCAGGCTCTTGCTTACACCACTGTTACATACCACATTGCTGTGGTCAGCCCCTAAAACTTGCTGCACAACAAAGCATTGCTCCCCTCTCAGAGAAGCCCCCAAGTAGAACAATGAAACTAATAATCCCTGCTCAGCCCCAGTCTGGAATGACCCACCTTCATCCAGGCTTTGCACCACACCTTGTCCTACCTCTGACTCTCAAGGCTAAAGTCTTAATTGTTTATTCTCTTTCCAACTTCACCTCTTCCTTTGGCTCTGACAGTTTTTGTTATTTTCCAACCTGTGACCTATCAACATTTCCAAGACTCTATCCCAGCAACGTTATTTCATGCTGCTTTTGGTAACACCCCACTCCACACACAGCAGGTACAGAGAGCCTCCAACCCATCGCATAGGTCCATACCCTTTGTGAATCAACCTGGAGTCCCAGTCATACTTCACTTCCATCACCAGGGTATCACCAGTGCAGCCAGACCTGTTAGGAAGGACATGTGGTGATGGAGGAGTTATTGGGTAGATGGCCATCTCTACTTGGGTCAGATGTTACTTATACAATGATTGTCATGGCTCTATCTCTATTTATACCTTTATCTGCAGCTTATTTGCTTTGGGGAAGAGGGCCTGAACTTGCTGGGAATCTATTTTAGAAGATCTTGGAGAAGCCACACCAGAATGATTTCTGTGCTACCCAGAATTCAGCTGATTCCAGGGGCTCCTTCAGTCTGACTGGAGTTTTATCTTCAACTAAGGAAAGGCTTGGGGCTTCCTAACCTTCACCCTACTTGATGTAGCTGCCAACCACTGGGTATGCCTCCCAATAGCTGCTTCTGAATCAACCTATAAAACTGAAATTTGGGTCTAAAATGTGGTCTCAGTTGCCCCAACCTATCTCTAATCACTCATAATAACCTCAACTTCAATCTCACAATGCCAGGTAATTGTATCAACAGGAAAAATTCCAATGGATTATGGAGAGACAGTCAGGTGTAAAGCAAAGATTTGTGCTCCTCTTCCACAGTAAAAAGTTTTTGTTGGGAACCAACTGCCCAGCTAGGAACTACATTTCCAAGAGTCCTTGCATCAAAGTTAGGCCATGTGATGGGTTTTGTGAAACAAAAGAGAGTGGAAATAATAGGTGTCACTTACAAGCTAAAATAGTTAATGTGCCTTCCTCACACTCTTTTCCCGGTCTCTTGCAATCTTGGTGAAACAGGAATTTTAGGGGAATATAGGCAGGCTTAGAAAATTTTTAGAGTTGGGGTCCATGGAAAAACACAGGGCTACAGATTGGCAGAAGATACATCTCCATAACACAAGGAAGCCAGGTGAAGTTGCATTTACATAAGACAAGGGAGCTGGAAGTAGCCAAAAAGGTCTATATTTACAAAATAAAGAAGAAGCAATAGGAGGACAATGAGGGAGGAAGGCCTTAGGAGTCACTATAGTAACCAATATGAAAGGGAATATTGACCAATCAGAGGGGATATCAGGACACAGGGACTTGCACCCTTTATAAACTTTGGAAACAGGAAG
>NW_006298630.1:66021-72597 GCF_000327345.1 Myotis davidii
GGACTCTTTCTTCCTCCTCACGTGGGAGTCTGTACTTGTTACTCAATAAATCTCCACCTTTGCTATACTACCCTCAGTCTGTGGATTCATTCTTCGACTCCGAAGGACAAAGAATCTGGGTTCCAGTTCAAAAATTCCTTCATTGAGACCGTTGAAGATGGTAGCATTACATGATGGATAAAGCTGGATCTCTGAGCAACAAAAAGGAGCAGAGCACCCCCACACCAGCAGACCACATTGGACTGACGTGAGCTGTCTTTAAACTTTTACTAGGTCAAGCCTTTGAGATTTCAGGGTTTGTACTACAGCAGTCAAATACCTTAAGTTAACCATGCAGCCTAGTGTCATCTCCAGTTGCCTGGCTCTGAGAGGCTCTCGTCAGCAGCTTTGATCCATGGTTGATTCTTTGCAGGGCTTTTAAGCTCGCCAAACTACTGCCTTATGTGTATAATCTCATCCAAAGAAATAGAACTTTGGATCCTTTCTGCCAGGTGGCCAAGAATTTGATGTATGCTTCCCCAGAATTTCAACTTCTCCAAAGAACTTACATTAAAATCAACCACCAACCATGGCTGAAGGATTTTGTTTGTTCAACCCCTGTACTCCTCATGAATAAGACCCTGCAAGCTTTCTAATGTGCCTCCTTGACATGGTCTCTGAGACATTTCTTTTTAAAAATAGCACAAAATAGCACATCTGAGTGACTCCTCAAACTCCTTTCTCAGGAGGTGGTCTGCTGCCCCTGGCTCCTACAACATACTCACCCCAAACAAGCCACCAAACTCCAGAGCTTTGGGTATCTGGTAGCATCCAACAGAAGCTGAGTCCCTTGTTCTATCACCTGTTTCAGGCCTCTGTATCCCACAGGCTCCAAAGTCTGGTTGGCTCTTCCAATCAATTCTACCATAACCCTTGCAGAATGTGGAGGGATATTCATCTCTCCACAAGCAAACCAATTGCCTGTATAAATCTTATGTCTATTTCTGATTACCTGAGGGAAATCTTATGCTTGAATCAGCCTAGAAAATTTCCAACACACACACACTCCTAGCTCTTTGGTGAAGCAGCTATTCTCAAAAGTGACCCTCCTCTAGGAATTTTAGTGCTGAGGTCACAGCTGTCTCAAGTACATCCATCTCCTACTGAAAGGGGCTCTCCAGCACCATTGCTACCTGTGCTATGTCCACTTTGTCTCCTCATCAACAGGCCCATTCTACCAACAATTCAGGGAACACAGGAGCCACTCCTAGACTCAATTCTTCAGCATGTTTGTTTTCAGATTCAGCTAGAAGCTGTGATGCACTTCAACAATCCTGGCTCATTTTCTAACCTCCCCCATCCCCCCTGCCATGTATACCACGTAACCTCATTATTATGCCCTTTAACATCAGAAGAGTGGGCTAGTATTGCCTTTTACTGATGGAAAAAGTCTTACTACAACCAGCTCAATCACACACAGTCCAGAACAATGTGAAAAATAGATCTTTATTCCCAGCTCTGGTTGTCTATTGCAATCTGTAGAGTCCTCCCTCCCTCCACCTACTCTGGGATTACCTCCTCAGTCTTAATCAATGGCCTCAGCAGGCCTTTGTTTTCCCCCTTTCAGGGCCACCCACATAGTTACCCTCTCTTGGTGTTTCAAGGAGCCTCTCTTCTGGCACTCCCTCTGCCTCCTCCCCAACGAAGGCTCCTTGGCCTCTTAAGCTTTCTGTCTCTCAATATCCTCTCTTCTCCTCTTTGGCCTTAAGTTTAGGCTACTGTTCATACTGGTGTGTCTAGTTTCCCCTGAGTGTAGCTAGAAAAGGCTTTGGACCCTTACAGGTAGAAAGAGAGATGAAGGAAAGCATTCCTCATTGGTCTGGCTTCAGGGCCAAACAATTACAAAACAATCCGGCATTTCACACTAACAAGAGTGGCCGCCTCTTAGCATGCCCCTGTGTGTAATGCCACCAAAATAATCTCATATTGATCTTCTCCCCTTTGGGTTGAATCACAAAAGATCTTGTGATCCCAGCTTGGTATGTATGTTCAGGTCCCAGAAATTGTGCAGGAGAAAAAATCCCTTCTATCTACAATGGGCAACTCCATTCATGGGGTATTACTATGGGTTTCTTCACAACTTCTGAGACTTCAACTCTGCCTCATCTCCCTCATTTATTTCATTCAATCATTCATTCACTTATTTTTCAAATCTCACTGTGCCAGGCCCTAAGCCAGGCATTGGGGGTATAGAGACAAATAGAATGCAGCCTCCACTCTCCAGTTGCTCCTAGAGCTCTAGGGGAGACACAAGTACAGTATGCTGCAATCCGTGCCATGACAGAAGGAAACAAAGGAGTTTGTGGGAACCTGGAAAAGGATCACCACATGCAGACTGGCGTAGAAAGGACTTTCCAGAAGAGAAGGCACTTGAGCTGAGGCTTAAAAGTGCAAGGTGCAATCCAGGCAAAGGTAATAGCTAGAGTAAAGGCAGGCCTGAGGTGGGATGAAGGCAGCATGCTGCAGGCAAGCAATTCTGTGATTTAGTGTTGTTGGAACAGAGAGTGCAAGAGGAAAGTATGGCAAGACATGGGGCTGGGGAAATTGGCAGGAAACAGGCTCAGGAAAACTTGGACCAAACTAAGGAAGCTTTCAACTGGCTCCCAAAGCCCAAAGATGCTGGTCAAGAATGAAGGAATGACCAAACAGAAAAGAGGCTGGCTGTAAACTGCCTCATGGACCAATGACTGGAGAGAGGAGGGAACTCACCAAAGCTTTTGCTCCATGTTTGACCTCAGGATTCACCTAACTTTGTGGTGGGGGAAAAGATTTGGTAATAACTGACATTAAATTTCCCAAGAGGCCAGGAGGTGAAAATAAAAATCAAATTTGGGTTGATTCAATGAAAATAAGGAAATTGGCTACATATTGCACACCTGTGTTTGTCAGTGTAACAGAGTAAAGCAGCTACTAAAAAGAGTTATCCTGGGCCTGCAGTGCTCAGGTGCTTGCCTATGGGTTTCTGTGGGTATGGGGGTGGGGGTAAGAAAGGCAGAGTTTCTCTAGGTTTGCATGTCTGGTAACACTAGCTTTGAAGAGGGCTAAAACTCCTGGGGACTCCTCCCCTTCCCCAGATTGGTAGTACATACGTCAAATAACCAGAGTGCCCTCTGGTGGTCTGTGGGGGCCCCAGGACTGATCTGCCTATTGCTTGGTGATGATCAGGCCTAGATGATTGGCACATGATATTATTCTGAGTTCTGGCCTACTGCAGCTTGCTTCACAACAGAGCCGGGTGGGATGGTAGCAGGGACAGAAGATTGTAATTACAGCAGATATGGGCTGTGAGATGGACTGCTCTGCTCTTAGTCAATAAGCTATGGGAAGGTGGGTCAGTCAGTGTCCTGTTTCACCCTCTGGTTGGCTTCATGTTTGGGCTTAGTGAGTAGTACCAAGGGACATTTGCATCTTTTTTGAAGCTCCTTTCCAAAGGGGTCACCACATAGGTTCCTGGTCAGAGAGACAAATGCTTGAGAAGTAGCTGAAGCCAGACTGCCAGACATCAAAACCCAATTCTTCCACATCCTTAAGTTATGAAAACTTGGGCAAGGTACTTAACCTCTCTGTCTTAGGTTCTTTGTCTGCAACATTTGGCCATCTGTCTCCGGTGATGGTGTGGAAGATTCAATGAGATAATAGGCATAAGATCTTAGCACAGTGGCTAGCACATAGTAAGCACCGAATCAATAGTAGCTGTTGTTACAAGGTACCCAAAGCCAAGGGGGATCCTGTGTTGGGGAAGGGAAGGATCATTTTTGCAGAAAAGTTGTCTTGCAATAATGGCATAATGGCTTGAGGGGAAGGAGATAAGTTTTTTTTGTATAGCATTTGTCCCTGGTTGCTCAGGCACAGTTTTTTCTCCTTCCCTTGGCCTCATAGGGACTGCCCTGCATCTGGTCCTGAGAAGCTTGTAAACTGCAGACAATACCAAGTCCAGTGACATTTTCCAGGTCCCAAAATGGGAAGTCACTGAAGAGCTCTGTGTCCCCCAGGCTGATGGGTGTCAGTCAGCAGTCCTGGCTTCCTCTTGTAGTTAGAACCTGACAGTAGATCCCTGGGAATACAGGCCTGCTCTGGGGAAGTCTGAAATTGCTCCAGGCTGTGGTGGTTGCTGCTCAAGGCCATGAACTTCCAAGTGCTTCCAAGGTGGCCTTCTCAGTCAGAAACTCTTCCCCCACTGAGTAATCAGAACAGTAGCCTTAATGACAGCAGTGCATTTATCAAGCACCTCCTGAGAGTTAGCTAGGCCTGGGTTCAAATCCAGGCACTGCCTATTTGTTAAGATCTATATTAGATATAATTTACATACTAGCCCAGTGGTTCTCAACCTTCCTAATGCTGCGATCCTTTAATACAGTTCCTCATGTTGTGGTGACCCCTAATTTCATTGTTACAAATTGAACATAATTAAAGCATAGTGATTAATCACAAAAACAATATGTTTTCCGATGGTCTTAGGTGACCCCTCTGAAAGGGTCGTTCAACCCCCAAAGGGGTCGCAACCCGTAGGTTGAGAACAGCTGTACTAGACAATTCATTTATTTAAAGTATACCATTAAATGGCTTTTAGTGTGTACACAGAGTTGTGCAACAATCGCCATCATCAATTCTACAATGTTTTCATCCCCTCAAAAAAACCAAAAAAAACAAAAACCTCCATACCCACTAGCAATCACTCCCCATTCTCACCTCAACCCCTGTTAAAGAAAATCAGAGCCTGACAGAAGTTAAGTGGTAAAAACAGATTTTATTCAGGAACTATTGCAACAGGGAAAAGAGATCTCAGTATAGAACTAAGCTCAATTCCAAATACAGCAAGGATAGGGGGGATTTATAGCCAAGGAGCAGGCTGGGGAGGGGTTTGGTGTGTGGAAAATTACGAAGAGGAGACATCAGGGGTAGGGGGATTCTTGCTAAACTGGCCTAACAAGATTCTTGCTGAAGGTAGGCTAGGGTAATCAGATATCACCTAGGCCAGTGATGGCGAACCTATGACACGCGAACTCATTTTTTTGGTTGATTTTTCTTTGTTAAATGGCATTTAAAGATATAAAATAAATATCAAAAATATAAATCTTTGTTTTACTATGGTTGCAAATATCAAAAAATTTCTATATGTGACACGGCACCAGAGTTAAGTTAGGGTTTTTCAAAATGCTGACATGCCAAGCTCAAAAGGTTCACCATCACTGACCTAGGTCCTAGGGAATGGAAGGAGATAAAGAATTTGATATGGAGGTGATCAGATATTGAGAGTGATTAGATATTGAGAGTGGGAAATTCTCCCTAAACTGACTTAGCAGGATTCTTGTAAAAACTGGGCTCTACAGTCTTGACAACAGGCCCCATGGATAAGGCCTACTCTAGAAAGGGGTTTAGAGGAGTGTGACTAAAGTTTGGTTAAAGGAGAGGGTCTTATCACCCCTCCAGCTCCAGGCAATCACCAATCTATTATGGAAATTTTTTTAATTTATTTATTTTTATTGCTTAAAGTATTACAAAGAGTATTACATATGTCTCCTTTCCCCCTCCTTGACCTTCCCCCGGCTGCTGCTTATTTCTAACACCTCCTTCTCTCCTGTTCTTCCCATGCACTCACCTCCCCCTAGCTGAGACCAGCTGGAGCCTGTGTTTTCCTATCCGTCTCCTTTAAAAGACTGTTAGTTTAAAGAAGGCAATAATTGTGTTTTTGTTATCATTCTAGAATCCGAGTCTAAGTACAGAACCTTACATATTCTAAGCACCCAGTAACATGGCCTTTTTTAAAATTTTATTTTATTGTTTAAAGTATTACAGATAGTAGTACATTTGTCTCCTTTTTTCCCCCCCATTGACCTTCCCCTGGCCTCCCTTACCCCCTGGCACATGCCTTCACTCCCCCGCCCCACTGTCTTGTGTCCATTGGTTATGCTTATATGCATGCATACAAGTCCTTCAGTTGATTTTTTACCTTCCCCCCAACACTCCCCAGCCTTCCCACAGTAATTTGACAGTCTGTTTCATGTTTCTCTGCCTCTGTATCTATCTTTTTGTTCATCAAGTTATAATGTCCTTTATTATTCATAAATGGGTGAGTTTCTGTGGTGTTTTTCTTTCACTGCCTGGCTTATTTCATTTAGCATAATGCTCTCCAGTTCCATTCATGCTGCTGCAAATGGTAATAAGTCCTTCTTTTTTATAGCAGCATAGTATTTTATTGTGTAGATGTACCATAGTTTTCTAATCCACTCATCTGTTGATGGGCATTTAGGCTGTTTCCAAATCTTGGCTATTGTAGATTATGCTGCTATGAACATAGGAGTGCATATATCCTTTCTGATTGGTGTTTCTGTTTGCATGGGATATATTCCTAGAAGTGGTATTACTGGGTCAAATGGGAGTTCCATTTTTAAATTTTTGAGGAAACGCCATACTGTTATCCACAATGGCTGCAACAGCCTGCATTCCCACCAGCAGTGCACTAGGGTTACCCTTTCTCCAGATCCTTGCCTTGCTCATTGTTTATTGACTTGTTGGCGGTCGCCTTTGTGGCAGGTG
>NW_006298630.1:73839-74510 GCF_000327345.1 Myotis davidii
ATTTGCTGAGTTTTTTTTTATCAGGAAAGGGTGTTGGATTTTGTCAAATGCTTTTTCTGCATCAATTGATTTTTGATCATGTGATTTTTGTCTCTCAATTTGTTATGTGATATATCACATTTATTGATTTGCAGATATTGTACCATCCTTGCATCTCTGGAATAAATCCCACTTGGTCATGGTGTATGATCATTCTAATGTATTGCTGAATCTGATTTGCTAGGATTTTGTTGAGGATTTTAGCATCTATGTTCATGAAGGATATTGGCCTATAGTTCTCTTTTTTTGTGGTGTCTTTATCTGGTTTTGGGATTAGGGTAATGCTGGCTTCATACAGAGAGCTTGGACATGTGCCTTCCTCTTGGATTTTTTGGAATAGTCTTAGTAGGTTAGGTTTTAGTTCTTCTTTGAATGCTAGGTAGAACTCCCCTGTACAGTCGTCTGGACCAGGGCTTTTGTTTGCTGGAATGTTTTTGATCCCTGTTACAATTTCTTCAGTAGTTATCGACCTATTCAGGTTTTTTGACTCTTCTTGGTTGAGTTTTGGGAGCTTGTGTTTTTCTAAGAATATGTCCATTTCATCTAGGTTGTGCATTTTGTTCGAATAGAGTTTTTCATAGTATTTTTTCATAATCATTTGTATTTTTGTGTGATTGGTTGTTATTTCACAT
>NW_006298630.1:75445-84673 GCF_000327345.1 Myotis davidii
TATTGCTGTCAATCTCTCCCTTGCTATCCTCCAAAAGTTTTTTTATTTATTTATGTATTTGGGTGCTCCTGTATTGGGTGCATATATGTTTACCAGAGTTATATTTTCTTGTTGGATTGCTCCCTTTAGTATTATGAAGTGGCCTTCCTTATCTCTTGTTATGTCCTTCACTTTGAAATCTAATTTGTCCAATATAAGTATTTCTACCATAGCTTTTTTTTTCATTTCCTTTCACCTAAAAAATCTTTTTCCATCCCATCACCATCAGTCTGTATGAGTCCTTTTTTCTGGGGTGGGTTTCCTGTAGACAGCAGATATATGGGTCATGTTTTCTTATCCACTCAGCTACCCTATGTCTTTTGATTGGGGCATTTAATCCATTTACATTTAAAGTTATTGATAGGTAATTGTCACCATTTTTATTCTTTACGCCTGTGTTCCTGCTGTGTTTCCTATTTCTTCATTGGTGGCTTGGTAGTGATAAATCCCGTTAGCCTTTTTTTTGTCTGTGAAGCTCCTGATTTCTCCTTCAATTTTGATTGATATCTTTGCTGGATAGAGTATTCATGGGTTCAGTCACTTGCTTTACATCACATTGTATATTTCATTCCATTCCCTCCTGGGCCTGATGTGTTTCTGTTGAGAAATCAGTCACTAATCTGATGGGGGATCCTATGTAGGTAACTTTTCTGACTCTCTCTGGCCGCTTTTAAGATTCTTACTTTGTCATTGGTGTTTGCCAGTTTAATTATAATGTGCCTTGGCATTGGTCTTTTGGGGTTCTTTTTGTTTGGGACTCTGTAAGCTTCTTGGATTTGTGTGAGTTTTTCTTCCCTATATCAGGGAAGTTTTCTGTCATTATTTCTTCAAATATTCTCTATTCCTTGCTCAGTTTCCTCTCTTTTTGGCACCTCTATTATGTGGATGTTGTTTTGTTTCATGTTGTCCCAAAGTTCCCTGAGGCCAGTGATGGTGAACCTATGACACATGTGTCAGAGGTGACACACAACTCATTTTTTTGGTTGATTTTTCTTTGTTAAATGGCATTTAAATATATAAAATAAATATCAAAAATATAAGTCTTCGTTTTACTATGTTGCAAATATCAAAAAATTTCTATATGTGACAAGGCACCAGAGTTAAGTTAGGGTTTTTCAAAATGCTGACATGCCATGCTCAAAAGGTTCGCCCTCACTGCCTTAGGCGCTCCTCTTATTTTTTAAGTTTTTTCTAGATGCTGCTCTGCTTGGGTATTTTTTCCTACCTTGTCTTCTAGCTCACTGATTTGGTCCTCTTCTTCTTCTAGTCTACTGTTGATGCTTTTCATTGAGTTCTTTATAGCAGCAATGTCATTTTTTATTTCTTCTTGGCTCTTCTTTATTTCCTCTTGGGCCTTACACATATTGTTGAATTTGTTTAGCATTCTTTTCAGCCCCCTTATGACCATTTCTCTGAATTATTTCTCTGACATATTGCTTGCCTCCTTTTTGTTTACTTCCTTTTCTGGTGATGCCTTCTTTTATTTCATTTGTAGGCTGTTTCTTTGTCTCCCCATGATCTCTCTTCTCCAAGTGTCTGGTTATGTAGCTCTCTCTCCCCTTTCCATGAGGAGCAGCAGGGCTCATCCAAGTCCACGTATTCATGCTGTTCCTGGGTTAGTAGCTGGTCCCTGGATGTATATGCTTCTGATAACAGCCACTCTCCTTTTCAAGGTCTGTACATGTCCTTTTGTGCCTAGCTTCTTTCACTTAACATAATGTTTTCAAGGTTCATCCATTTTGTAGCATCTATCAGTACTTTGTTCCTTTTTATTGCAAGATAATATTCCATTGTATGAATATTCCATGTCTTATGTATCCCTTCATCAATTATTAAACATTTTGATTGTTTCCATTTTGGGTTATTATGAATACTGTTGTATGAACATTTGCATACAAGTTTTTTGTGGATATATGCTTCCATTACTCTCGTGTATATACCTAGGTTTGGAATTGCTGGGTTATATGGTAACTCTTTGTTGAACTGCTTGAGAAATCACCAGACTGTTTCCCACAGCAGTACTACCTTTTACATTCCAAACAGCTATGGATGAGTATTCCAATTTTTCCACATCCTCACCAACACTTACCTGTCTTTTTTATTATAGCCATCTTAGTGAGTATGAAGTGGTATCTCATTGTGGTTTTGATTTGCATTTCCATAGTAGCAAACATATTGAGCAGTTTTTACATGCTTATTGACCATCTGTGAATTTTCTTTGGAAATTATTTTATTCAAATAATTTGCTAAATTTGTTTTTTATTGTTGAGTTGTATGAGTTGTTTATATATTCTAGATAAAGCCCCTTAAAGATTTGCAAATATTTTTTCCCACTCTGTGTATCTTTTCATGTTCTTGGTGGTATACTTGGAAGCAAAACAGTGTTTAATTTTCAGGAAGTCCAACTTATCTATGTTTTATTTTGCCACTTGTGCCTTTGGTGTCATATCTAAGAAGGCTTTGTCTAACGTGAGGCTATAGAGATCAACTCTTAGGTTTTCTTCTAAGAGTTTACAGTTTTTGCTCGTACATTCAAGTCACTGATCCATCTGGAATTAATTTGTGTATATGTTGTGAGGTAGGGGTCCAACTTCATTCTTCTGTATGTGGATTTCCAGTTGACCCAGTGTTATTTGTTGAAATCACTCTTCTTTCCTGCCACTGATTAGTCTTGGCACTGTTGTTGAAAATCAATTGACGATAAGTGCAAGGGTTTATTTCTGGACTTTCAGTTCTATCCTATTGATCTCAATGTCTATCCTACCACACTGCCATGATTATTGGAGCTTTTTAGTAAGTTTTGAAATCAGGAAGTGTGAGTCCTACAACTTTTTTGTTCTCATTCAAGATTTTTTTCACTATTCTGAGTCCCTTGCATTTTCATATGATTTTAAAGACAAACTTGTCTAATTCTTCAAAAAAAAAAAAAAGCCAGTAGGAATTTGTATGGGGATTGGGTGGACTCTATAGATTAGTTTGGGAGTACTCTCATTTTAACATCAAGATCTACAATTCTTGGCTAGGGGACTGTCTAGGGCGGGGGGGAAAAATGGACACATATGTAATACCCTTTGTAATAAAAAATAAATAAATAAATTAAAAAAAAAAGATCTACAATTCTTGAATGTGGGATGTCATTCTATTTATTTCATCTTCTACTTCTATCAGCAATATTTTATAATTTTCAGGGAACAAATCTTACACTACTTTTGTTAAATTTATACCTAAGCATTTATACTATTATAAATAGAGTTGTTTCTTAATTTCATTTCAGATAATTTGTTACAGTGTAAAGAAATTCAACTGTTTTTGTATATTGACCTGTATCCTGAAACTTTGCTGAACTGATTAACTCTAATAGTATTGTGTGTGTGTATTTCATAGGATTTTTTATATACAAGAGCATGTCATCTGTAAGTAAAGACAGTTTTACTAATTTGTTTCTAATTTGAATACTTTTAATTTCATTTTTAAATATAATTTCTCTGGCTTAGACTTCCAGTATAGTGTTGAAAAGAAGTGGTGAGTAGACATTCTTGTCGTTCCTGATCTTACGAAAATAGCTATTGGTCTTTACCTATTCAGTATGATATTAGCTTTGGATTTCTCATATATACCCTTTATCAGGTTGAGAAAGTTCTCTTTATTCCTAGTTTGTTTCATGTTTTTATCATGAAAGGGTGTTGTGAAATACTATTTCTGTATCTATTGACATAATCATGTGGATATTTTCCTTTATTCTAGTAACATGATGTAATACATTGATTGGTTTTCATATGTTAAACCCATCTTGAACTCCTGAGATAGGTCCCACTGGGTCATGGTGGATAATTGTTTTTAAGTGCTGCCAGATTAGATTTGTTAGTGTTTTTTAAATTTAAGATTTTTTGTAACTATATATTCATTAATAGATATTGGTCTATAGTTTTGTTTTGTTATGATGCTCTTGTCTGGTTTTTGTTATCAGGCCAAAATTGTCCTCACAGAATGTGTTGGGAAGTATTCTCTACTCTTCTGCTTTTTGGAAGAGTTTACAAAGGATTGGTGTTATTTCCTTTAACATTTGGGAGACTTCACCAGTGGAGCCATTTGGGTCTAGGTTTTTCTTTGTTGGTAGTGTTATTGTTGTTGTCACTAATTTATTCTCTTTATTTGTTATAGGTCTGTTTAGATGATCAACTTCTTCCTGGGTCAATTTCAGCAGGCCGTATCTTTCTAGGAATTTGTCTATTTCATCCAAGTCAGCGGTTCTCAACCTGTGGGTCGTGACCCCTTTAGGGGTCGAATGACCCTTTCACAGGGATCACCTAAGACCATCAGAAAACACATATATAATTACATATTGTTTTTGTGATTAATCACTATGCTTTAATTATGTTCAATTTATAACAATGAAATTGGAGGTCACCACAACATGGGAACTGTATTAAAGGGTCACGGCATTAGGAAGGTTGAGAACCACTGATCTAAGTTATCTTATTTGTTGGCATGCAGTTGTCTGTAGTATTCCTCATAATCCTTTTTATATCCATAACATCAGTAGTTATGTCCCCTCTTTTATTCTGGATTTTATTAATTTGAGTACTCTCTATTTATTTTTTACTCAATCTAGCCAAAGATTGGTCAATTTTGTTGATCTTTTCAAAGAACCAATTTTTGGTTTTATTGCTTTTTTCTATAGTTTTTCTACTTTCTGTTTCATTTATTTCTGTTCTAATATTTATTATTCCCTTCCTTCTCCTCACTTTAGATTTAGTTTGTTCTTTTATTCCAGCTAAGCATAGCTAATTTTCATGCAGTTTTATCCTGGGTAAGTCACTTCCTCTCTCAGAGCTGTAGTTCCCAATTTATAAAATGCTAAGGCCTATTTCAGAGGAGTGTTGGGAGGATGAAATGAGACAATGCGGATAAAGTGCTTAGCAATGTGCCTGGTACAGTCAGAGCTTAACAAATTGGAGCTTCTGTGACTTTTTGTGCTAGGTTTTGTATTTGGAACTTTGTTTATGTAATACTGCACAAATGCTCCGTTATGCCTTTCAAGAGTAGAATCAATTATAAGATTTTTTTAAAAAATCTTTCACTTATGGCCAATCCAAATACATTTGAAATCTAGAAAACGGTGCAAGCCATTTCTCCATGGTTGCCAGCTAATAGTCCTGTAGTCCATAAGATATACTTCAGATGGGTATCTGGAAGGCGCTCATCCCTGGGTCCCCCTCCTTTTTTCCTCTGTTACTACTTGCCCCATACTTCCACCCTCAGTGTCCTGGACCTATCCTGCAACTACTTCTTGTGGTCAAGGATAGAAAGATCCTTTGGCTCCTTGTGGCCAAGGCCAGCAGGAAAGGCTCTGGCTGTGGGAGGAAAGGGGAACCTCCCATTTGTCAGACAATGTATGCTCCAGACTAACAAGTTTCTCAATTGTTTCTATTCATTCCCTCTCCTGAAAAATATCCATGCACTATAGTGATAACTGGCCCCCTCCTTGCCTGAGATAAAGATGGAGAGGAACAGTTGGATGACCTGTGATACAAAACACCCCCTTCCTTCTCAACAGTTATAAAGATGGTGAGAAACAAACACCCTAGGAAAACTCTTTGAACCCTTTCAAAGAGTACTGCCACCCCCTTCAGTGAGTTAGGAGTGCCTGGGTGATATCAGGGGTCTCAGCACACCAGACAGAAGTTAGTGAGATGAGATAACTCTTCCCTGATAATTCTCAGCTAACTTCAGGTTAATCATCATGTTGGATTTCCCAACATGCTCTGGTGGAAGAGGACTGTCCCTAGATCCTCCAGTTAGACACTAAGAGCACTCTCAAGAACACTAGCTACATTCCTGTCACAAAAATATCTCCCAGTTCTAAAAGCTCAAACTCTGTGTCTAGATAATGCTTTGTTGTAGGCCTACTAAATCCTGGTGCTTTGGAAAGAGCACTCCTACTAAATATTGAGGTAGTCATGAGATCTCCCTCAAAATATGTCATGTACACCCTCCTATCTGTCCCCATAAGCTGTGAAAATAGAGAGCTAATCTGATATCATCATAATTATGTCACTGAGTTGGGAGTATCCTCTATCCTAATTACTTTCTCAATGAGTAGAGGCTGTTATGATGCATTTTATCAGTGATTCTCAAAGTGTGGTCTGCAGGCTAGCAGCATCAGCATCACCTGGGAACTTGCTAGAAATGCAAATTCTTGGCCTCACCCCAGACCTACTCAATCAGAAATTCTGGAGTGGGCTTCAGCCATCTGTGTTTTAATAATTCCTCCAGGCAATGCTGATCCTGCTCGAGTTTTGAAAATCATTGCATTATGGGCCCAGCTTCTGTTCCCTCTCCCAGCAGGACTTTGTAAAGTGGCAAGCATTCTAACCAGTTCACTGCCAGATACAGAATCTGTACAACAGTACAGTAGCTTTCACATATTGCAGAAAAACCTGATCTTGAGCAGTCATTTGGGTGCCTTACACAGGTGTCACAGTGTTTTTCCTTTGTGTCTGGGGTATTGTGTTGTTACCATCACCTGCCAATTAACAGATGGGAATGTACTTCTCAGCTTATTTGTGAAGTAGGCCCTTAGCTAGTCATCTGGGCCTTTGACACTGATCCTAAACAGAAGCCAATGTCAGTTGGGTTTCCTTAGACATATCAGGAAGGTAGGTGGGAGACCAGTGGCATCCCCCTCATGTACATGAACTCAAAAGCCCACTTACCCATTCTATATGCTTATGTTATGGTGGGACCCCCACTATGTTTATTAAAATTCTTTAAGTTCCCATTCAGATGTTCATTGGATAATGACAAGAGCACTTCTCACTTTTTTATTCCTGCCAATTGAAACAGTTTCCATAACAACCAACTCTCAAACTGTCACTTAGGCAGGATGCAACCAAGCAAAAATGCCTCTCAACACACCTGTGCCATCATGGATGCTCTCTGATTCTAGGTAAGCCTCACAGGGTATATAACAAGTGGCAAGACACTAATATGTGGCCCAGGTAAAAACTATTTTGTTCTAAGGGAAAATGAATTAACTAGGGATTTTATGCATGATTTATTTCCTCTTAGATTATCTGTGTGGACAATAATTTCACTGAATACTTGAGATGCCATTGTCACATTTTGCCTGACCTTCCACGGTTATTTAGGGCCAAAGAAACATAATTAACTCTGTACTAGTTCTCTTACCAAATTTTTCAGTGTTACACATTGTCCATGTATCATAGGGCCATACTTCTGAGGTCTTTAAACTCATTTGTACAGCATGTTCAAAGGCATTGATTGTAGCGCTCATTAAGGACATTCTGTGCCTTTCCTAGAGCCTAACACTCATGGCAGCCCCAACAAAAGGGCTTATACTTATACCTCCTCTACAGTCTTCAGTTCCAAATTATACCACTGAAACGTCTCACCTCTCCATTAGGCTTCAATAGAGAGCATTCGTAACTACTCTGGACATAGGTTACAGAAGTAGCTGAGGCTTGAAATCATGCCCTGCCTATTCAGAGAGGAAGCCTATTTTCTATCACAGATTGTTTGAGGGCTTTATAGGAAAGAGTCCATACATCTCTATTACTTACCCAATTGATATTAGGGCAGCCACTCAGAAGCATTCAATTTAGTACTGTTAAGGACATATATTAGGGAGTTGATTCCTAAACTTGGAAGGGTTAAAATTTATCCATGATATTTTATTCACTTCAGGCTAAAAACTCAAGCTTTCCTGGTTACTTGAGTTGTATACTTAGTTTGCTTTCTAATTAATGTCTTTATGGTTGTAGCTTTATTTCTTAGTACAGCTTTGGCTGCTTCCCAGATTTTGATGCTTTCATTACATCGACTTCCAAATAGTTTGCAATTTTCATTTTATTTTCTCCTCAACCAATGAATTACTTACAATGTTTTAAAATACCCTAATGTATGAGAATTTATCTTTTTATTTTATTGCATTGTGATCAGTAAATATGGCCTGTACAAGATGAATTTTTCAAAAATTTATCAAAGCAGTCAACTTATATAAACATCTCACATGCATTTGAAAAAGAATGTGTATTTTTAAACTGCTGGGTACAAAGTTTAATTTCTATTCACATAAATGCATACACACTGTTTATATCATTGAGCCTGTTAATATAGTCAACACTTCTCTATTCTTTTTTTTAAAAAAAATTATCTTTATTGTTTAAAGTATTACAGATGTTCTCCTTTTTCCCCCCATTGACCTCCTCCACCTTGCATCTGCCCTCCCAGGCCTTCACCACACTATTATCTGTGTTCATGGGTTATGCATATATGCATATAAGTTCTTGGGTTAATCTCTTCCCACCCCCACCCACTTCCCACCCTACCTTCCCTCTGAGATCTGTCAGTCTGTTCCATGCTTCTATGTCTCTGGATCTATTTTGTTCATCAGTTTATTTTGTTCATTAGATTCCACAAATGAGTGAGACCATATGTTACTTGTCTTTCTCTCACTGGCTTATTTAGTTTAGGATAATACTCTCCAGGTCCCTCCATGCTGTCTCAAAGAGTAAAAGATTCTTCATTTTACAGCTGCATAGTATTCCATGGTGTAAATGTACCACAGCTCTTTTACCCACTTACCTACTGATGGGCACTTGGGCTGTTTCCAGATCTTAGCTATTGTTAATAACACTGCTATGAACATACAGGTGCATATATTCCTTCTGATTCGTGGTTCAGGCTTCTTGGGATATATTCCTGGAAGCAGGATCACTGAGTCAGATGGCACTTCCATTTTTAATTTTTTTGCTTTATTTTTTTTATTAAAGCTTTATTGTTCAGATTATTACAGTTGTTCTGCTTTTTTCCCCCCATAGCTTCCCTCCACCCGGTTCCCACCCCACCCTCTGCCCTTACATCCCCACACTGTCCTCATCCAAAGGTGTGCAATTTTTGTCCAGTCTCTTCCCGCACCCCCGGCACTCCCTTCCCCCTGAGAATTGTCTGTTCACTCCCTTTCTATGCCCCTGATTCTATTCTATTCTATTCACCAGTTTATGCTGTTCGTCAGATTTTTTATTCACTTGATTTTTAGATTCACTTGTTGATAGATACATATTAGTTGTCACTTTGTTGTTCATAATTTTTATCTTTATCTTTTTCTTCATCTTCCTCTTCCTAAAGAATACCCTTCAGCATTTCATATAATACTAGTTTGGCAGT
>NW_006298630.1:85582-86631 GCF_000327345.1 Myotis davidii
TTTGTCTCCGCATTTTGGTTGCTTCCCTGTATTGATAGAGTGACTTTGTGTGCTATGTGTCCTATAGGGCCCAGTGGCTCAGCCTCCCCAATTACCTGAGGTGGACACTCTTGGTGCACTCCTTTGTGGGCTGTGTGCACAGTCTTGTTGTAGTTAAGCCTTGATTGTTGTTGATATCAGTGGGAGGAATTGACCTCCAGGCCAATTGGCTGTGAGATTCAGCTGTGTCTACAGTGGGAGAACTTCTGTGCTGGAGACACCCTTATGGGGCAAGACTTGCTTCCGTGGACTTTAATGCTCTCTGAGTTTGCCCCCTGAGAGTGTACCTTATGGATCTGAGGAGTTGTAATCTGTATAGTCCCACTCTGACCACTGGTACACTGGCTCTTGGATCTCTAAGGGGGTGCTAATTTAGCCTCTGCCTGAGGCTACCCAGCAGGAAGTATGGAGAGATCTGCAGATTCCCCTTCCTTTTTGGGGGTTTGGAGGTGCCCAGATGAGGCCCAGCTGTGAAGCAATGCAAGCTGCTGTGGGGCCTTGGGCCTTCTTTTGGATGTTCTGGGTCTCTCTGACCCAGCTGCAGTTTGTTAGGTAATTGTCAGATTGCAAAGGGCCAGGTCTTTCATATGCAAAAGCCTCTACGCACAGCTTGGGTGGGGCAGGGTCTCAGGGAATCAACAGGGCAGAGCAAACAGCTATGGCTGCTCCTCAGTCCTACCCTAAGAGGCCCGGGTCTCAGTGTCCTGGTAATTGCTGCAAGCACCTCTGAGAGAAAGCTGCCCTCAATTCTGAACGATGCCAGACAGTCCAGTTTCTCCCCATATGAGTCTGGGTCCCCAGAGACTCGCTCAGAACTGGAGTTGAGAGCATTTGGGAGCTTGTGATTTCCTTCCGATTGAAAAAGACAACTGCATCCTCAGTTGCCAGCCCTTTCTGCGTGCGCCTCCGTACCTCTGCACTTTAGTTCTGCTCCTCCTTTGAGTCTCAGTGTGGCTTTCTCTATCCTTCTAGTTGTAGAATTTCCACTCAGCCAGCCTTCCTGTGGTTCT
>NW_006298630.1:86850-87190 GCF_000327345.1 Myotis davidii
CTCACCAATCTGAATTCCCATCAGCAGTGTCCTAGGGTTCCCTTTTTTCCACATCCTCACTAGCACTGTTGTTTATTGATTTATTGATGGAAGCCATTCTGGCAGGTGTGAGGTGGTACCTCATTGTTCTTATAATTTGCATCTCTGATGATTAGTGACTTTGAGCATGTTTTCATATGTCCCTTGGCTTTCTGAATGTCCTCTTTTGAAAGGTGTCTATTTAGGTCCTTTGCCCATTTTTTGATTGGATTGTTTATCTTCCTTTTGTTAAGTTCTGTGAGTTCCCTATAAATTTTGGAGATTAATCCCTTATCAGATATGACGTTGGCAAATATGTGTT
>NW_006298630.1:87569-90866 GCF_000327345.1 Myotis davidii
AACAAATATATTGCTATGAGAGATGTTGGGGATTTTGCTGCCTATGGTCTCTTCTAGGATTTTTATGGTTCATGACTTACATTTAAGTCTTTTATCTATTTTGAGTTTATTCTTGTGTAAGTTGGCAGTCTAGTTTCATTCTTTTACATTTATCTGGCTAATTTTCCTAACACCATTTATTGAAGAGACTGTGTTTACTCCATTATAGGCTCTTGCCTCCTTTGTCAAATATTGAGTGTAATGGCTTGGGTTGATTTCTGGGATCTCTGTTATGTTCTATTGATAGATATGCCTATTCTTATGCTAGTATGCTAGTTCTAGACTGTTTTCATTACAGTGGCTTTGTAGTATAACTTGATATCTGGTGTCGTGATTCTTCCAACTTTGTTCTTCTTTCTCAAGATTGCTGCAGCTATTCTGGGTCTTTTATGGTTCCATATAAATTTTTGGAGTATTTGTTCTAGATCCAACAACTATCTATTCTTTATTATTTTTTATCTAGTGATCTTTTCATTTCTAAGGGTTGCATATTAAAATCTTCTGCTTTAATTATGCGACTGCCAAATTCTCATTGTAATTTTTGTTTTATATATTTGAAACCACTTCTTTAGATGCATATTATTATTTTCTGTCTGTATTATATCTTCCTGGAGAAAACTGTTAATCAATATTAAATTTCCCTCTTTATCCACTTTAATACTATTTTGTCTGCTAATAATAATGCTTACTCTCTTTCTGTTAGTTATTTTCCAAGTATAACATTTTCTACCCTTTTATATTTTCAATCTTCCTGTGTATTTTATTTTAGTCATTACTTTTCTTCTATATCCAAGCTAGAATCTACATGATTTAACAGACAAATTTAATGTTTTCACATGTATTTTTATTACTGATATGTTTGGGCTTAAATATGCCTTGTTTTGAGTTTTGGATTTACCTTGATTCCTCTATTTTTATTCTAGACTGACAAAACGGTTTTAGTTCATCATTATTTTCTATACTTATTTGAACTTAAACATTTGAAAAAAAGGAAGGAGACTCAGAGAGGTAAAGTGTTTAGTTCAAGCCACGAACTTACGTGTGATAGTTTACTGACTTGGTGATTTTAAGTGACTTTGCCAAGATTAAAGCCCAGTTCTAATTGACTTCAGTCAACTGTATCATATCCTTTCTGGAATGAGGCAGGGTGTAAATAAACTCAAAATTCAGGCTCTTTCTTATTTAGATAATAGCTGCTAACCTTTATTGGGAGCAGACTATGTGCCAGGTACTATTCAAAGTGCCCCCCATTTTGTACACCTCATTGTCATCAGTTTGAACAGAAAGGAAGCACAATGTATCTGTGAGTTATGTTGGGCAAGATTGCCCCTGCCCAGTATTAAAGGCATCTACCTCTTCTACATAGACATAACAGCTGAGGCGGACACTTGTCTTCCCAAATACACAAGGTAATCCACCAATCTCTATTTTGGAAATAATTCATTTTTACATTTAATTAACAATCATTGAGCACCTACTATGTACTATGCATTAGTTTCTGCCCTCTTAGAGCTTTTATTTTAGTGAGGAAAGCAGATAATAAACAAGAAAACAACAACAACAACAAAAACAAAATTAAGTTTTCAGACAGAGATAAATTCTATAAAAAAATAGAGTAGAATACTTTAGAGTGACAGAGAGTGGGAACTACTTTAGATAAGATAGTCTGACACAGCTATCTGTAGGCAGAGGTCTGTCTATTTCTCCATGTAGTTATTAGCCACGTGTCTCACTGTCTATAGTAAGAGATATTTAGAGAAGGGCTCTCTGACGAGGGAATAATGAAAAGAAGCAAACCATGTATCCATGGGAGTAGGCATTCCAGGCAGAGAGAACAGGACTTGAGGTAGATTTTGGTGTGTTTAAGGTAAAGCAAGAAGGCCAGTGTGGCTTAAGGAAAGTAGATGGATAGAGAGTGTAGTGGGAGATAAAGTCAGAAAGATGGTTAGTGGCATTAGGCAGGGCATCGAGGGCACAGTTATGAATTGATTTTGTACTATGTAGGAAGCCATTGGAGGGTTTTGTTGTTGCTGCTGCCTTTTGTTTTTATTGTTTTATTTTATTTTGCTTTTAACCATAAAAATATTCAGATATAACAAATGAGAGAAAAACATATAATGAACCTATATGTACCTATCAATCAGATTTAAGAATTAACATATGACCTATAACATTCCATTTGTACCCTCCACTACTCCCATACACACTGAGTTATTAAACATATCCAGACATCATATCCTTTCATCCATAAATACTTTATAAATAGCTCCAAAAGATCAGGACTCTTAATTTTTTAGCATAACCACAAACATTAGAGGGATTTACACATGCGTGCAGTAGTGTGCTTTGTATTTAAAAGATCATTGTGGCTACTTATGGAGAACAGATTATAGGTGCTCAGGGTGGCAATGAAGAGATTGGTTAGACTACTGCAGTGGTCCAGGACACAGATGGTGATGGTTTGGACCAGAAATAGAACTGGAGATGGAGACAAGTCAGTCTACTGTAGATAGAAGCCCATAAAGTTAAGAAACCTTATAATTACAAGATTCAAAGGGAACTCCTGCTCCAAGACCAAAGTCACCTTTGTCGGCATTATCCAAATGCTTTGATGCAAGAGGATGCTCCCAGTGTACTAAATTCTGAGGTGAACAAGGATGGTTGCTCTGCAGGTCACCCAAACCATTTGGGCTGAGGTGTAAATAAGCATGCTGCCTAAATATATCTCAATTTCATAGTTTTGAAGTATATGCAGGATAGTAGTCATGACATGGTAGAACACTCCAGTACTGGTACTATAGCCAAAATATGATACTGGACCTGGTGATATGGGTCCTACTTACTTGTGAGGGTGCTGCAAACTTGCTGCGATCACTGCTCCTGAAAGCCTAAGCAGGATGAAGTCTCCTGGATCACTGCTTGTCAGGCCAGCCAATTGCACTGTAGCCACAGAAAATCCTAGCTGTACTCAGAGGGAAAGGACACGTGCAAGTGAGGTAAGTGGGCTTGTGTAGTCATGATGGTAGAACACTCCAGTACTGGTACTATAGCCAAAATATGATACTGGACCTGGTGATATGGGTCCTACTTACTTGTGAGGGTGCTGCAAACTTGCTGCGATCACTGCTCCTGAAAGCCTATACAGGATGAAGTCTCCTGGATCACTGCTTGTCAGGCCAGCCAATTGCACTGTAGCCACAGAAAATCCTAGCTGTACTCAGAGGGAAAGGACACGTGCAAGTGAGGTAAGTGGGCTTG
>NW_006298630.1:92259-96570 GCF_000327345.1 Myotis davidii
CGTAGAAGAGAAAGAGATGGAAACATCAATGATGAGAGAGAATCATTGATTGGCCGCCTCCTGCATGCCCCCCACTGTGGCATGAAGCCCACAACCTGGGCATGTGCCCCTGACCAGAATCAAACCCGGGACCTTTCAGTCTGCAAGCCGACGCTCTGTCTACCAAGCCAAACCAGCTAGGGCTGAATGTAAAATTTTATCTGGGGATTGGACTAGGCCATAAGATAACATGGGATATGGAAGAAGGATGTGAAACAAATAATACATTTGATGCTAAGAAAACCAATAACAGGTTAGGAAGCAGATGCTGGGTCAATGAAAAGGTTTCAGGGTGTAGGCTGCAAATCATTCAGTGGTGTCAGAAGCCAGTTCCAGCTATGTGGTCTGAGGTCTAGGTGAAAGTGGGGGTAGCTGATACTAGGAATCTCATCAGGCAGGATGAGACAATGGCAGATATTCCTCTACTCATCTTCCCCTTTTGGGATTACAGATGAAGATGCATGTCTGCTGAGACCTCCAGCTTCCTGAATACCAAGCCTCCTCTGAACTTAGCTAGCAGAAAAGGTATGAACAGTTGTGGGGGGTCAGTCTTTTGTGGTCATGATTTCTAGGCCTTAGTTGTTGTAGAGGAGTCTTAGCTTACTATTTTGAAGGTTGGATAAAGCCTCCCCCATTTCCCCCAGAGATTTCTGTCAGTAACAGTTCAGAATATGCATGACTCTGGTCCTGAAACAGAGTATCCCCATTTCATATAGACCTGGCCCTGGAAATGAGGAAATGATCCTGTCCCTCTCAGTCCTGGGAGGAGGAAGCTTCCTGCATTTATGCTCCAAGAATATCTCCTCAGAAGCCACATAGTTGGTCAGCATTTCAGCTACTGGCAGGGTAGGCTGGAAAGCTGTCTAAATGGCCCACATTAAGTGCTGACAACAGTAGATCAAGGTGAAAGCTACTGCCCTCCAATGTGGAAGACAGGGAATGACTGACCACAAAAGTCAGCAACTTATCCTAGACCTGCTCAACGCCTCTGAAGAAGTTCACGTGTAACAGGCTTCTTAGCAGAGTTCATGATGGTGATGATAGTAATGATGATGATGTGTTGCTCACCACTTACTGAGCACTCGTCTATGCCAGACACTACATTAAGCACTTTATATCCCTTTTCTCACTTAATCATAGCAGCAATCCTGATAAATCTTATCATCCTCATTTTACAACTAATGAAACCAAAAACTCATAAGGGTTAAGTAAGTAAGTGGCTGAGCCCAAATTCAAATGCATACAATCTGACCTCAGAGCCTGAGCTCTTAACTTCTTTCCTATATTGCCCATAGAAGGTCTCCATTCATAATATAACACGTTTAGGGCAGGTAAAGTCTTCTGGACTAGATCCCTATAGATAAAATTGCATGACATTCTGTAATATACTATGCCCTGGATTGTTAAGCAAGCCCTGAGTATGAAAATGGGGCAGTCATGAAGATAGAATTGAGGAAAGAGCAGGCCCAGGGGTCCAACTCCCTGCATGGCGTAGATTAAATGATGCCTCCCCCAACATGCATACTTGGGATTTGAATAAATGGTAGGCTCACCTAAATACATGCACTCTTTTTAGCTGTGGGAGGGCACAAGTAACAGTCCTAGCCATGGTGAAAAATAGTGTGGTCTCTAATTCACATTCTAGCCATATCTACTGGGTACCAAATTGTTGAGATATCCCACTTCCCAACACATGAGATAGACAATTCATTGTGTAGGATCCCTGTCATAACCTTCTAAAAGTACTCACAAAATAAATGGCATCATTCTAGAGAGAGCTTAGGCAAGACTATAGAATTGTGAAGTAAAGAGGCCAACTGGCTCCACCTTGACTATTAGTGGCAGGTCACCTTTGATAGGGATTGTTACACCTCCTCTTCAAGTCTAGGAACCCAGCAAAACCACCACGCAGGGGAAGTTTTCCTGACCAGGCTCATGGAAAAGCCTGCTTTGTCCTCTCTTGTCAAGCTAGAAATCCTTCATCTTTGCCCCTAAACTGTAAAACATTATATACCTGCATCACAAATCCAGGAGAGACTATCACCCATGTGACTATTCTCATGAAGGTTAGTGTAGCTGTAGAGAACAGCCATTCTATGTGATTGGTAGTTTTCACTTCTCATTTCCACCCTGACATTTCCTGTAGATTCTCAAACTAACTTGGTTAGAAGTCCACAGTCTACTTTCTAGTATTAACCCCAGAATTTTGTCACAGGCTCTTTCAGTGAACTTTGCAGGCACATGGGCCAATTTATCTGCCTCTAAAGTACCTGAGATACTGACCAAAGACACAGCCTTCCAGAACAGTACAATGTCTCAGCAAAATACAAGAGACAAAAGAATTATATCTGCATTGAGGTTTTGACTACCTGACACATTGATGTGCCAGGAAAAATATTTCAAAAAGACAGCATGGTAATAAAATATGCTACTTACCAGTTATTTCTAGCTTTCCACTTTCAGACACATGGTAGAATTGCATTTTCCTAACCCCTTTGAGTTTAGGCATGGCCATGTAACTTGCTTGGGCCAATAAAATATTTGTAAAATTGACATAGGTCAATTTCTGGGTAGAAACTTTAAGGGGCAGTAATTGGTTCTACTTGTTCCTCTCTTTTGATGCACAAATCATGGAAATGAGTTTATATGGAGGCTCTGTCAGCTTGGGTCTCTGATGACTATGATGAGCAGAGCTCTCAACTGACCTATAATGGACATGTAGCATGAGGAAGAAATAAAATTTTGTGTTTGTTTCATCTTGCTGTGTTTCTTTTTTACTAGAGAAACACCACAATTTTTAAAGTATAAACAAAATCCTCAAACATTTAGTATTACTTCTAATAGAGTGTTCTTTTGGAAAACTCGATTCCCTTTTCCCATAATACAACTCTTCAAAGATTCCTGGAAGTGCATGCCCACTATACAAAACAATCTTTCATTTTACTCTGTGCTCAACATTACTAAAACTGTATTACAACCATAATAAGTACAGATCACCAAAAAAACCTTGAACATCTGGCTATTTCCCTTCAGACTTAAAAGAAAACATCCATAAATTATTTTTATATCTCCCAAGAGGTTAAAACATATTTGAAAAGAAGGTGGTTTAAGATGCTATTATCTCATGGAATATGTAATTAAATTGACAATCATTGTGACCATCATCCAAACTTTATCAAGCACCCACACTGTGCTGTGCGCTATGTAAAAACATACCCACTACCTCACGCACTGCTTTTCTTTTTATTGACAAGTGCTCTGTGTGTGTGTTTCTATAGGCAAATACAAAAAGTAGGTGCAATAAATACTATTTTTCAAACTATGTACACAGGAAAAATGTTATTTAAATGGTCCCTAGAAAAGTGACTTTTAATCTCAAAATTAATCTAAATCTCTCTTCTAGATTTGTGGCTTGCAAATAGGGTTGAATGCACAAGAGAATATTGATATATGATTTAATGTGAAGCAAGAAAAATAACAGTATTTGTAATAATTTTTACCAAAGGAATGAAATAAAACTTTGCTAATATTCAACATATAGACCTTAGTTCTTGTCTTTTTTATTCCATATAGCAAGTGACTGCACATTATAATATAGGTTATATAGGTTGAAAAAAAGTTTAGGTTCATATCAGATAAGCAACTTAGACCCTCACTGTTCACCTTCTTTTTTTAATCTTCTGTTACTTTTTAAGGTATAATTGACATACATTGTAGTATTTTCAGGTGCACAACATAATGATTTGATATTTGTATATATTGTGAAATGATCATCACAGTAGGTCTAATTAACATCCATCATCATACGCATAGTTACAGAATTTTCTTCTTGTGATGAGAACTTTTAAGATTTACTCTCATAGCAACTCTCAAATCTGTAGTACAGTATTATTAACTACAGTATAGTTGCCATTCTGGACACTACATCCCCATTTTTATTTATTTTATAACTAGAAATTTGTAAATTTTTACTCCTTTCACCCATTTTACCTACTCCCAAACTCCCACTTCTAGCAACCACCAATCTGTTCTTTTTATTTATGAGCCATATATATATATATATATATATATTGAGTGGCCAGATTATTATGACTATCAGTACTTCGTTGGGCCACCTTTTGCCTTCAATACTGCGGCGATTCTTCTTGGCATTGACTCCATGATATGTTAAAAGGTGATGCAAGGAATCTGACACCATGCCTGATGAATAGCACTGTCCAGTTCTGTGAGATTTGATGGCTGTGGCTCTTAACTTCATCCCTCAAATGCTCC
>NW_006298630.1:96830-105369 GCF_000327345.1 Myotis davidii
AGCATCGATGAGAGAGAAACATCGATCAGCTGCCTCCTGCACACTCCTTGCATGTACGCAACCAAGGTACATGCCCTTGACCGGAATCGAACCTGGGACCCTTCAGTCTGCAGGCCGACACTCTATCCACTGAACCAAACCGGTTAGGGCAAGATTTCATTCTTTTATATGGCTGAATAATATTCTGTTATATATATTATATAATATATATTAATCTGTATTGTATATATAAAACTTTCTTCATCCATGTATCCATCAGTGGACATTTAGGTTGTCTACATTTATTGGTTATTTTAAATAATGCTGCACTGAGCATGGAGGTGCATATATCTCTTTTTGTACATTTTATTCACATTTAATTTTTGCTTTTAGTGTGCTCACAGAAAGTTAGAACACTTTAAGTAGGTGTTTAATAGCAATTTTTGTAAGCAAAGTTACATTCCATTTGTAATAAAACATTTAAATTTTTAAGATAGTATTTTTTTATTGTATAAAGTTTTACATATGTCTCCTTTTCCCACCCCAGGCAAGCCCCCACTGCCCCAGTGTCTGTGTTAATTGGTTATGCTAATATTCATGCATACAAGTTCTTTGGTTGCTTTCTAATCCAACCCTTCCAACTCCCCTGCCATTTGTTTCTGGATCTATTTTTGTTCATTAGTTTATGTTGATCATTATATCTCCTCAGCATGACACTCTCCAGGCCCCTCCATGCTGCCTCAAAGGGTAAGAGATCCTTCTCTTTTACTGCTGCATAGCAATCACTGGTGTAGATGTACCACAGTTTTTTAATCCACTCATCTGCTGATGGGCATTTAGGCTGATTTCAAATCTTAGCTATTGTAAATTGTGCTGTTATGAACATAGGGGTGCATATATCCTTTCTGATTGGTGTTTCTGGTTACTTGAGATATAGTCCTAGAAGTGGGATTACTGGGTCAAATGCGAGTACAATTTTTTAAATATATTTTATTGATTTTTTACAGAGAGGAAGGAAGAGGGATAGAGAGTTAGAAACATCGATGAGAGAGAAGAATTGATTAGCTGCCTCCTGCACACTCCCTACTGGGGATGTGCCTGCAACCAAGGTACATGTCCTTGACCGGAATCGAACCTGGGACCCTTAAGTCCCCAGGCCGACTTTCTATCCAGTGAGCCAAACCAGCGAGGGCAAATGAGAGTACAATTTTTAACTTTTTGAGGAAACTCCATACTGTCTTCCACAGTGGCTGCACCAATCTCCATTCCCAGCAGCAGTGCATGAGGGTTCCTCTTTCCCCATATCCTCTCCAGCACTTGTAGTTTGTTAATTTGTTGATTATAACCATTTGGGAAGGTGTGAGATGATACCTCATTGTTGTTTTGATTTCCATCTCTCAGATGATTACTGAGCATGTTTTCATATGTCTCTTGGCTTTCTGAATGTTCTCTTTTGAAAAGTGTCTATTTAGGTCCTTTCTCCATTTTTTTATTGGATCGTTTATCTTCCTTTTGTTAAGTTGTATGAGTTCTCTGTAAATTTTGGAGAATAAACCCTTATATGAAATAGCATTGGCAAATATGTTTTCCAATGCAGTGGGCTTTCTTGTTGTTTTGTTGATGGTTTCTTTTGCTGTGCAGAAGCTTTTTATTTTGATGTAGTCCCATTTGTTTATTTTCTCCTTAGTCTCCATTGTCCTAGGAGCTGTGTCGGTAAAGATATTGCTACGACAGATGTCTGCTATTTTGCTGCCAATATAGTCTTACAGGATTTTTATGGCTTCCTATCTTACATTTAAGTCCTTTATCCATTTAGACTTTGCTTTTGTGTATGGTGTAAGTTGGTGATGCAGTTTCATTTATTTGCATGTATCTGACCAAATTTCCCTGCACCATTTATCAAAAAGCCTGTCTTGACTCCATTGTATGCTCTTGCCCCCTTTGTCAAATATTAATTGAGCATAATGGTGTGGGTTGATTTCTGGGTTCTCTTTTCTGTTCCATTGGTCTATATGTCTGTTCTTGTGCCACTACCAGGCAGTGTTGAGAACCATTGCTTGGTAATATAGCTTGATATCTGGTATTGTGATCCATCCAATTTTGTTCTTCTTTCTCAGGATTGCTGTGGCTATTTGGGGTCTTTTTTTTTATTCCAGATGAATTTTTTGAAGAGTTCTAGATCTTTGAAATATGCCGTTGGTATTTTAATGGGGATTGCATTAAATCTGTACATTGCTTTGGGTAGTATGGACATTTTAATGATGTTGATTCTACCAATCCATGAACATAGTATGTTCTTCCATTTGTTTATGTCTTCCTCTATCTCTTTAATCAATGTCCTGTAGTTTTCCAAGTACAGGTCTTTTATGTCCTTAGTTAAGTTTATTCCTAGGTATCTTATTTTTTTTTTTTTTGGTGCAGTGGTAAATGGGACTTTTTTTAGTTTCTCTTTCTGTGAGTACATTATTGGTGTATAAAAAAGCCATAGATTTCTGGGTGTTTATTTTGTATCCTGCTACATTGCCAAATTCATTTATTAGGTCTAGTAGATTTTTGATGGAGTCTTTGGGGGTTTTCTATGTACAGTATCATGTCATCTGTGAATAAGGACAGTTTTATTTCTTCTTTTTGAATTTGGATGCCTTTTATTTATTTGTCTTGTCTGACTTCTATGGCTAGCACTTCCAGTACTATATCGAACTGGTGTGGTGAAAGTGGGCATCCCTGTCTTACTCCCATTCTTAGGGGATATGAGTTTAATTTTTGGCCATTGAGTATGATGTTGGCTGTAGGTTTGTCATATAAGTCTTTGATTATGTTGAGATATGATCCTTCTATTCCCACTTTGCTGAGAGTTTTTTTTTATCAAGAAAGGGTGTTGGATTTTGTCAAATGCTTTTTCTGCATCGAATGATATGATTATGTGATATTTATCTCTCAATTTGTTTATGTGATATATCATATTTATTGATTTGTGGATACTGTACCATCCTTGCATCCCCAGAATAAATCCCACTTGGTATGATCTTCCTAATGCAATGCTGGATCCGATTTGCTAGAATTTTGTTGAGCATTTTAACATCTGTGTTCATCAAGGATATTGGATTCTAGTTCTCTTTTTTTGTGGTGTATTTATCTGGTTTTGGGATTAGGGTAATGCTGGCTTCATAGAAAGAGCTTGGAAGCGTGCCTTCCTCTTGAATTTTTTGGAATAATCTGAAGAGGATAGGTTTTAATTCTTCTTTGAATGCTTGGTAGAACTCCCCTGTAAAGCCATTTGAACCAGGGCTTTTGTTTACTAAAAGATTTTTGATCACTGCTTCAATTTCTTTTGTAGCTATTAGTCTATTTAGATTTCTTCATTCTTCCTGATTGAGTTTTGGGAGCTTGTATTTTTCTGAGGATATGTACATTTTGTCCAGGTTGTCAATTTTGTTGGAATAGAGTTGTTCATAGTATTTTTTCATAATCCTTTGTATTTCTGTGGGATCAGTTGTTACTTCACCTCTTTAATTTCTGATTTTGTTTATTTGAGTCCTCTCTCTGCTTCTTAGTAAGCCTGACTAGAAGTTCACCAATCTTGTTTATCCTTTCAAAGAACCAACTCTTGGTTTGTTGATCTTTTGTATTGTGGTTTGTTTTTTTTTTTTGTCTCTATGTCATTTATTTGCACGCTGATCTTCATTATACCCTTCCTTCTGCTTATGCTGCCTTTTTTGTTGCTCTCTTTCTAACTTTGAGTTGCAGGATTAGATAATTCATTACCATTTTTTCTTGTTTTGTTTTTGTTGTTGTTGTTGTTGTTGTTGTTTTTTAGATAGGCCTATAGAGCTATGAACTTCCCTCTCAAGACTTCTATCTCTGTGTTCCATAGATTTTGGATTGTTGTGTTTTCATTGTCATTTGTTGCCAGGATGCATTTTATTTCTCCTTTGATTTCTTTGGTAACCCAGTCATTGTTTAATAACATGCTATTTAGTCTCCAAGTGTTTGAGTTTTTAAAATTGTTTTTTATTGTATTTGAGTTATAATATTATGCCATTGTGAGCTGAGAAGATGCTTGATATGATTTCAATCCTCTTACTTTGAATAGACTTTGCCTGTGTCTCAATATTTGGTCTAACTTTGAAAATGTCTCATGTGAACTTGAGAAGAATGTATATTATGTAGCTTTGTGGTAAAATGTTCTGAAGATGTCAATTAAGGCCATCTGTTCTAGTGAGTCATTTAGGATTGCTGTTTCTGTTTTCCAGAAGTTTATTTTTTTATGTATTTAGGTGCTCTTGTATTGGGTGCATATATGTTTACCAGAGTAATATCTTCTTGTTGAATCGATCCCTTTAGTATTATGAAGTGGCCTTCCTTATCTCTTGTTACGGCCTTCACTTTGAGGTATAATTTGTCAGATATAAGTATAGCTACCCCAGCTTTTATTTCATTTCCATTCATCTGAATTTTTTTTTCCATCCCTTCACTATCAGTCTATGTGATAGTGGTGGGTCTGAGGTGGGTCTCTAATAGACAGCAGATATATGGGTCATGTTTTCTTATCCATTCTGCTGCCCTATATCTTTTGATTGGGCCATTTAATCCCTTTACATTTAAAGCTATTATTGATAGGTACTTGTTTCTCACCATTTTTTTCTTTATGCCTGTGTTCCTTCTTCCCTTCCTATTTCTTCTTTTTACAGCAGACCCTTTAGCATTTCTTGAATTGCTGGTTTGGTGGTAATAAAATCCCTTCCTTCTTTTTTTTTTCTGTGAAGCTCCTGATTTCACCTTCCATTTTAATTGATACCATTGCTGGGTATAGTGTTATTGGATTCAGACCCTTGCTTTGCATGACTTTGTATATTTCATTCCATTCCCTTCTGGCCTGATGTCTTTCTGTTGAGAAATTAGTTGATAGTCTGATCAGAGATCCCTTGTAGGTAACTTTCTGTGTGTCTCTCTCTGTCAGCCTTTAAGATTCTTTCTTTGTCATTAATGCTTGCCATTGTAATTATAATGTGTCTTGGTGATGGTTTTGGGAGTTCATCTTGTTTGGGACTCTGTGAGCTTTTGGACTTGTGGGAGTTTCCCCCCCCCCACCCCCAAATTCAGGGAAGCTTTCTGTCGTTATTCCTTCAAACAGGTTTTCTATTCCTTGCTCAGTTTCCTTTCCTTCTGGCACCCCTATTATGTGGATGTTGTTTCATTTCATGCTGTCCCAAAATTCCCTTAGGCTTTCCTCCTGTTTTTTAAGATATTTTTTTCCAGTTGCTACTCTGCTTCAGTATGTTGTCCTACCTTGTCTTCTAGCTCACTGATGCAGCCCTCTGCTTCTCATAGTCTACTGTTTATGCTTTCTATTGTGTTCTTTATAGCAGCGATGTCATTCTTCATTTCCTCTTGGTTCTTATACATGTTGTTGAATTTGTCTTCCATCCTTTTCAGTGTCCTTATGACCATTGCTCTGAATTCTTTCTATGCTTGCCTCTATTTCATTTACTTCCTTTTCTGGTGATTCCTCCTTTTCTTTCATATGAGGGCTGGTTTGTGTTTGTTTGTTTTTTGTCTCCCCACGATTGCTCCTCTCAGGCATCTGGTTATGTAGGTCTCTCTCTCCTGTGTTGACTTAAAGGCACAAAATACAGCACTACAAGACACAACACAGAGGTCACCAAACACAAATGTATTCATGATACCAATAACCCCAAATAAAGGTGATCACCAGAGAAAAGTGAATTAGGGGAGAGAAAAGAGTGCAAATATGATATTGAGAAAAGGAAAAAAATGTAGGGGAGAAAGAAAAGAAAGAGAAAAAAAAAGGAGGGGGAAAGTATATGTATATGGGGAAAAAACTCCAAAAAACCAACAACTAATAAAAAAAAATGCAAACAACAAACACCCAGAAAAGAAGGAGGGAAGCTGAATCTGAAGAGGCTGTGCTTATTTCCAGAAGGTAAGGTCAAGAAATTGAATGAATGGGGAAATGGCCATGATTCAGTATAGGGAAGTTGAAAGAGAATGAATGTATAAGAAGAAAATTTTAAAAAAAATCTTAAATAAGATTTTTTAAAATCTATCTATGTGTTCATCTATTTGGAGGAAAGGAGAATAAAGAGCAGATAGGCCTTAGTTGGTGATTACAACTAAGCTATTAGTAGAAGAAGAGAACAAGTGAGGAGAGGAAAAGAGAAGCAAAAAAAGAAAGAAAAAATAATGAATAAATAAACAAACAAACTAACAGACAACAACAAGAAGACAGACAGAAAGAAAAAAATTGGCTAGTGAAAAAAAGAAGTGTGCATGGACTTGGAGCAGGGGAGAGTAAATTAGATTTATGTGTAAGATCAATTTTTAACAGGGAATAAAAAGAAAGGATAGAGAAAAACTAAAGCAGGAACAGAGTAAGAGATACAGAAAAGGAAAAAGTGAGGAAGAAAGTGTTGGCATAAAGGAAAAATTGAGATAGAGTAAAATAATGCTAAAATAAAAATAAAAATAGAATGCAGAACACTAATCCAAAAAATAAAATAAAATAAAGAAAAAATAAAACAAAACTTTAAAAATGTAAAATAATAGTAATAATAATAATAAAATAAAATATATAAAAACTGTAAAATTAAGTGAGAAAAGTAAAATAAAGTGAGAAAAAATTTTAATTTCTTAAGTAAAACATAAAAATAAAAAAAGTGAAGTAGTGAAGATCGTTTTTGCTTTAGCAGATCTTCAATGACCCATGGGGGCTGGTTTAGGACCCCTCTCTACTGTTCTGCCTGGTACGTCTATTTCCTGTCAGGTAGTCAGCACAGTGTTGAAGTTCCCCACAATCCACCACTTCTCTGTGTCGTAAACCACAACCTTGATTTCAAGCAGGCGGAATCACTCTGCTCACTTTGTTTCTCTGCCTGCCTTCCGTTGTATTTACACAAGTGTCTACTTCTGACCCAGTCCCTGGATGGCAGTGTTTCTGTATTAGTTTCCAGGACCAAATGGCCCCTCAAACCAGTGTTTTAGACTCTTCCTTTCCCTGCCGCACTCAATACTGGGTTGGAGGGATGTACTTTCCCAGAGCTGGTTTCCTGATCATCTCTCCCTCTTCTGCTCCTTAGTTTCCACAAAAACCACCTTCCCCTGCAGTCTCAGTGAGTGTTTTTAATTGGAAGATCCTATGTACTGGGCTTAGAAAGTAAAAACAAGGAAGTCAAAGCTACCCCACCACCTCGCGTCTTTCTCCCCTGGCACTGTGTGGCTGGTTTAGAACTTCAGGCTGCCTTTCTGGGCACAGTCTCCTAAGGCTGTGGATCTACAGTCCCTGGTTGCCAGAAGCCCTGGGACAGTCGAGTATTACACGCGTCCCCAAGAGACGTGGACTTGATGCAGAGCAGTTTCCTTCTGACCCTCTAGTCCTGCTTGTGCATGTCTCTCTCTCCAGCCTACAAATACCAATATTGTATTTGTTCCCGTTTTGTTTTTTTACTTCAAAATAAGATATGTGCAGTGTGCATAGGAATTTGTTCATAGTTTTTTAAACTATAGTCCGCCCCTCCAATGGTCTGAGGGACAGTGAACTGGCCCTCTGTTTAAAAAGTTTGAGGACCCCTGCCCAGTCCCTCCCGCATGCATTTCTCCCTCCAGCCCAGAGTCCAGATCCCACCTCTCTCCAGGCCAGTGGTGCTCAACCTGTAGGTCACGACCACTTTGGCAGTTGAACGACCCTTCCACAGGGGTCGCATAAGACTATCCTGCATATCAGATATTTACATTACAATTCATAACAGTACAACATTAGTTATTAAGTAGCAACGAAAATAATTTTATGGTTGGGTTGCAACATAAGGAACTGTATTTAAAGGGCCAGAAGTTTGAGAACCACTGCTCCAAGCGATCTCTGACCTTTCTGTCCATGGATTGTCTCACCAGCTGTGTTTAATTCGCCAATTCTGGGTGGATGTTATTTGATTCAGCTGTTCCTTCTATCTGCTCTGTGAGAAAGCACAGGACACTTTCGTGTATTCAGCTGCCACCTTGTCTCCCCCTGGACAAACATTTTGGCGCCCGTGGCCTGGGAGGCTGGAATTTCAGTGTTCATGGGTTCGCAGCTGAGGCAGCTGGTCCCTGGGCATTGTGGCTATAGGGTCCTGGGAGGTATCCAAGGTCTCCCCAGGTGAAGATAAGGCTGGGCTTTCAATTATAGCCACTCTCCCCCTTCAAGATGGCACAGACTCTGTGGTAGAGCAGCTACTCCAGGAGAGATTTCAGCAGTAGTAGAGGCTTCCCAGCCAGGGGAACCTGGTCCACTAGTGCCCAATAGTCCTGTGGAATATAACTTTCCCTCACTCACAAATACAGACACTCCCTGAACGACCATGCACTCTTCTTTTGCTCTCTCACTCACACTATATCTTGCAGCCTGCCATCCCATCGGCCACCATCTTGGATCTCTCTAAGATAGTATTTTTGTTTTCTTTGGATAAATACCTGGAAGTGGAATTGCTAGATCACATGGTAGTTCTATTTTTAATATTTTTAAAAATGGCCATACTATTTTGTAGTGTCTATACCAATTTGCATT
>NW_006298630.1:105420-107685 GCF_000327345.1 Myotis davidii
CACATTATTTTTTTTTTAAAATAAGCACCATGTTTTCTTTTTAAAAAAATATATATATTTTAGTGATTTTTTACAGAGAGGAAGGGAGAGAGATAGATAGTCAGAAACATCGATGAGAGAGAAACATCGATCAGCCACCTCTTACACATCGCCCACTGGGGATGTGCCTGCAACCCAGGCACACGCCCTTGACCGGAATCGAACCCGGGACCTTTTGGTCTGCAGGCCGACGCCCTATCCACTGAGCCAAACTGATTTCGGCAACACATTATTTCTTGTCATTTTTATAATAGCCATTATAATAAATGTGAGGTGATATCTCATTGTGGTTTTGATTTGCATGTTATTAATGATCAATGATGCTGAGTGTCTTTTCATATACCTGTTGACCATTTATTTGTCTTCTTTGAGAAAAAAAGACTATTCAAATCCTCTGCCCTTTTTTATTTGGATGGTTTGTTTTTTGACATTAAGTTGCATGAGTTTTCTAATATATATATATCCTATCTAATAATAGAGAAACATGGTAATTAACCTTAACTTCTCTACCCTTCCCATTGGCTAATCAGTGAGATATGCAAATTAATCACCAGCCAAGATGGCAGTTAACCGCCAACAAAGATGGCAGCTAGTTTGCATACTGCAGGCAGGGTGGGACAGCCCCATTCTGCCTGCCCCTCCGCCATCCAGGCCTGCTATCTGTGACCTGGATGGCCGGCGACCCAACCCAGGGCTGGTGGGGCGTGACCGCAGCTGTCCCCTACTGGCCAAGACCCTAACTGGCTCTCCGTCCATCCCAAGGGGATCCAAGGATGACAGGTGCCATGGCCCCTACCTGCCACTGGCCAGGCCCACAAACGGCCCTCCAGGGGGATCCCCAGCCATCTGGTGCTTATGCACAGATCTTCCACTGGCCACGCCCACAAATGGCCCTCCAGGGTGTCCCGGCTGTCCAGTACTAATGCACAGATCTGTCACTATCCACGCCCACAAATGGCCCTCGGGGGGGATCCACGGCCAACCGGTGCTAATGCACCGATCTTCCACTGGCCATGCCCACAAACGGCCCTCCAGGAGGGATCCCCAGCCTACAGGTGCTAATGCACTAATTTGCCAAAATGCACACCTGGGCAGCCTTTGGCCTGCACGAACTATGCAGCCAGGAGAGGGGAGTGGGACCGCTGGGAGCAGGGTGGAAACTTCCCGGGGTTGGCATCAGGCAGCTCAGAGCAGAGTGCGAACTATCCCCGCTGGTAGCTGCTTGCTCATTCACTTACTCGCTCATTCATTCACTCATTCACTCACTCATTATTCACTCACTCAGCAAACCCTCTCAGGTCCATGGCACCAGGCCAGGCACTGAAGTTGAAGCAGCATAAGACAGAGCTATGTCCTCAAGATGTGAGTAATTCAGTAGGGTGAAGCAGACACATGAACGAGGCAGTTGTATGCACAGATGCAGTGTACTGGGTTCTGTGAGGGCTGTAACTAACACCGACTTTGTTCTCTTGATAAATTGGGGCCTCAGGAGCCAGGTTGCCCAAGCCTGTAGGCCTGTGCCTATGCCAGGAGTGGCTGGGGTCCCGGAACATGACAGAGGGTGCAGGTCGAGCTGAGGGGTCTGGCCCCACTCCTCACCCTCACCCTAGAGTGCACAAATTTTTGTGCACCAGGCTACTAGTATATATATATTATTGATTTCAGAGAAGAAGGGAGAGGAAGAGAGAAATAGAAACATAGATGATGAGACCTGCAAGCACCCTACTGGGGATCGAGCCCACAACATAGACATGTGACCTGACCAGGAATCAAACTGTGACCTCCTGGTTCATAAGTTGATGCTCAACTGCTGAGCCAAATGGCCAGGCATAAAATGTTTTAAATACGAGCCCCTTATCAGATACTAGAGGCCCGGTGCACAAATTCAGGCATGAGTGGTCCCTTGGCCTGGCCGGCGATCTGTGCCAATGGGGGTGGGGCAGCTAGTGGGGAAGAGGGACCACGGGAGGTTGGCTGGCCAGGGGGAGGGACCATGGGAGGTTCTCCAGCCATGTGAGGTAGGCTGTTGGAGAGAGTTGACCACCAGGGGACAGCTCCTGCATTGAGCATTTGCCCCCTGGTGGTCAGTGCACATCATAGCAACCAGTCGACTGGTTGTTCGGTCGATTAAGCTTTGATATAATAGACTAGAGGCCCAGTGCACAAAAATTTGTGCACTCGGGATGGAGGGGGAGCTCCCTCAGCCCGGCCTGTGCCCTCTCACAG
>NW_006298630.1:108658-111115 GCF_000327345.1 Myotis davidii
CACTGGGGTGCCTGGCCAGTCTGGGTGAGGGGCTGAGGGCTGTTTTCAGGCTGGGGGTGACTGAAGCTCCCAACCGCTCCTTTTTTTCTTTTTCTTTTTTTATTCTGGGCCAGCTTTAGCTCTGAGGCTCCAGCTCTTAGGCCTCCGCTCCTTAAAGCAGGTATCTTGTTTGTTTCGGTTCTATAATCGAAACTCTGTATCAACTCCAGCTCTGAGATCCCAGCTAGCTGAAAGCAGGTTTCTGGGGTTTTGTTTAGCTTCTATATTTGTTACAATGTTTCAAACTGCAAGCTCAGAGGCCAGCAAGGCAGGCAGGGAACGTTGGTTTCCTCTGTCACTGAAGCAAGCAAGCCTCATGTTAGCTTCAAGCTGCCTGGCTGCCGGCCGCCATCTTGGCTGGCAGTTAATTTGCATATCTCGCTGATTAGCCAATGGGAAGGGTAGCGGATGTACGCTAATTACCATGTTTCTCTTTTATTAGATAGGATATGATTTGCAAATATTTTCTTTCATTTGGTAAATTGAGTTTTCATTTTGTTTATGGTTTCCTTTGCTGTGCAGACAATTTTTAGTTTGATAGAGTTCTACTTGTTTATTTTGGGTTTTGTTGCCTTTGCTTTTGGTGTCAGAGTTTAAAAAATCATCACCAAGAGCAATTTCAATGACCTTGCCATCTATGTTTTCTTCTAGGAGTTTTATAGTTTCAGGTCTTACATTCAAGTCTTTCATCTATTTTGAGTTAATTTTTGTGTATGCTGTAAGATAGTCACTCAGGCCAAAACCGGTTTTGCTCAGTGGATAGAGCGTCAGCCTGCGGACTGGGAAGTTCCGTGTTCCATTCCGGTCAAGGGCATGTACCTGGGTTGTGGGCACATCCCCGGTGGGGGATGTGCAGGAGGCAGCTGATCGATGTTTCTCTCTCATCGATGTTTCTAACTCTCTCTATCTCTCTCCCTTCCTCTCTGTGAAAAATCAATAAAATATATTTTAAAAATAAATAAATAAAAAAAAAGATAGTCACTCAGTTTCATTGTTTTGCACATTGCTGTCCAGTTTACCCAGCACTGCTTAGCTAAATGGCCAGGCATAAAATGTTTTAAATATGGTTTATCTCTTGGTTTATCTCTTTTCAACTCCCTATCCCCATTGATTGAATAAAAAACAAAACAAAACAACACGTCCTTTCCCTATTTATATTATTGGCTCTTTTGTCATACATTAATTGACCATGTATGCATTAGTTTATTTCTAAACACTATATTTAATCCATTGATCTATTTGTCTGCTTTTATGTCAATACCATACTGTTTTAATTACTATACCTTTGTAATATAATTTGAAATCAGAGATTGTGATATTTCAACTTCATTCTTCTTTCTCAAGAATAAAGGCTCTGCTATTCAGAGCCTTTTTGGTTCCATATGTATTTTAGAATTGTTAGCCTATTTTGTAAAAAATATGTTTACATTTTAATGGGGATTGCATTGAATCTTTATATTGTTTAGGATAGTATAGACATTTTAACAAAATATTAATTCTTCCAATCCATGAGCATGGGATAGCTTTTCATGTAGTTATACTTCAATTTCCTTTATTAATGTCTTATAGCTTTCAGTGTACTTACAGCTTTCAGTCTATCACTTATTTGATTAATTTACTCCTAAGTATTTTATTCTTTTTTAAAAAATTTTAAAGTTTATTTTCTCAACTCTGAATTAGTACTTCTAACTCTAAATAAGTTATATTAACTGGAATTTGGGTAATAGGTAAAGAATAATACCTACAAATATATTATGTTATAACTCTTAGAGATGATACTGATTGCAGTAAACATACTAACAGAGTAGTTAAGGGTTATTTTAGTCTTTTTGATGAATTGTAAATGGGATTTTTAAAAAATTTTTTCTGATAGTTTATAGTTAATGTATAGAAAGGCAACAGATTTCTATATATTGATTTTGTATCCTGTAACTTTACTGAATTTATTAGTTCTAACAGATTTTTGTGGAATATATAAGTTCTTTGGTTTACCTCTCCTCATCTCCCTATCCCCACATTGAGGTATGTTAGTATGTTCCATGCCTCCATGCTTCGTGTCTTATTTGTTGATCAATTAATTTTGTTCATTAGATTCCACTAATAACTGAGATCATGTGAGATTTGTCTTTCCTAGTTTGGCTTATATCACTTAGTGTAATATTTTCCAGGTCCATCCATGCTGTCCCAAAGGATAAGAGATTCCTCTTTTTTACAACTGCTTAGTATTCCATGGTGTAAATGTACCACAGCTCTTTTATCCATTCATCTACTGATGGGCACATGGGCTGTTTCTAAATCTTAGCTATGGTAAATAATGCTGCTATGAACATAGGGGTGCATATATTCTTTCTGATTGCTGTTTTGAGGTTTTTAGGATATATTTCCAGAAGTGGGATCACTGGGGCAAACAGGCCTGAC
>NW_006298630.1:112400-119927 GCF_000327345.1 Myotis davidii
TCTTCTTACAATATCATATTATCTGCAAATAATTACAGTTTTACTTCCTCCTTTCCAATTTGGATGTCTTTTATTTCTTCTTGTCTGATTGCTGTCTCTAGGATGTCCAGTACTATGTTGAATAAGAGTGGTGAAAGCAAACATCCTTGTCTTGTTCCTGTTTTTAAAGGAAATGCTTTTAGTTTTTATCCATTGAGTATTATTTTGGCTGTAGGTTTGTAATAAATGGTCTTTATTATGTTGAGATATGATCCCTTAATTCCCACTTTAATGAAAGTTTTTATTTAAAAAAAAGGGTGCTGGATTTTCTTTTTATTGTTTTATTGCTTAAAGTATTACAATCCTCTTTTTTACAACTGCTTAGTATTCCATGGTGTAAATGTACCACAGCTCTTTTATCCATTCATCTACTGATGGGCACATGGACTGTTTCTAAATCTTAGCTATGGTAAATAATGCTGCTATGAACATAGGGGTGCATATATTCTTTCTGATTGCTGTTTTGAGGTTTTTAGGATATATTTCCAGAAGTGGGATCACTGGGTCAAACAGGAGTTCCATTTTTAATTTTTTGAGGAAACTCCATACTGTTTTCCCCAGAGGCTGCACCAATCTGCATTCCCACCAACAGTGAACTAGTGTTCCCTTTTGTCCATCCTGGACAGCACTTGTTGTTTGTTGATAATAGCCATTGTGACAGGTGTGAAGTGATATCTCATTGTGGTTTTAATTTTGCATTTCTCTAATGATTAGTGACATTGAGCATTTTTTTCATATGCCTCTTGGCCATTTGTATGTTCTCTTTGGAGAAATATCTATTCAGGTCTTCTTTCCATTTTTTAACTGGATGCTTATCTTCCTTTTGCTAAGTTTTATGAGTACTTTATATATTTTGGAGTTTAACCCCTTATCAGATGTATCACTGGCAAATATATTCTCCCATATAGTAGGTTATCTTTTCATTTTGATGGTGGTTTCTTTTGCTTTAAATTTTGATGCAGTTCCATTTGTTTACTTTTTCTTTTTTTATTCTCTGGCCCTAGGAGCTATATTGGCAAAAATTCTGCTACGTGAGATGTCTGAGATTTTACTGTCTATGTTTTTTTCTAAGATTTTTATGGTCTCATGCCTTAAATTTAAGTCTTTTATCCATTTTGAGTCTATTCTTATATATAGTGTAAGTTGGGGTCTAGTTTCATCTTTTTGCGTGTGTCTGTCCAGTTTTCCCAGCACCATTTATTGAAGAGACTGTCTTTACTTCATTGTATGTTCTTGTCTCCTTTGTCAAATATTAATTGAGTATAATGGCTTGGGTTTATTTCTTGGGTCTCTGTTATGTTCTATCGATCTATATGCCTGTTCTTATGCCAGTACCAGGCTGTTTTTATTACATTGGCTTTGTAGTATAGCCTGATATCCAGTATTATGATCCTTCCAAATTTGTTCTTCTTTCTTAAGATTGTTGCAGCTATTTGGGGTTTTTTAAGGTTCTATATAAATTTTTGGAGAGATTGTTCTAGTTCTGTTAAATATGTCATTGGTACTGTAATAGGGATTGTGTTGAATCTATAGATTGTTTTGGATAGTATAGACATTTTAATTATGTTAATTATTCCAATCCATGAAAATGATATAAATTTCCATTTGTTTGTACCTTCCTCAATTTCTCTTTTCAATGTCCTATTGTTTTCCAAGTACAGATCTTTCACTTTCTTAGTTAAGTTTATTCCTAGGTATCTTATTTTTCTGTGATTGCAATGGTAAATGGGATTATTTTAAATTCTCTTTTGGAGAGTTCATTATTGGTGTATAAAGATGCCATCCATTTCTGGATGTTCATTTTGTATCCTGTTACTTTGTCGAATTTATGTACTAAGTCTAGCAGTTTCCTGGTGCAGCCTTTATGATTCTCTTCTTACAATATCATATTATCTGCAAATAATTACAGTTTTACTTCCTCCTTTCCAATTTGGATGTCTTTTATTTCTTCTTGTCTGATTGCTGTCTCTAGGATGTCCAGTACTATGTTGAATAAGAGTGGTAATAGTGGGCATCCCTGCCTTGACTCTAATCCTAGAGATAAGCTTTGTGGGTTTGTCTATATGGCTTTTATTATGTTGAAGTATGGCTTTTATTATGTCTTCTGTACCTAATTAGTGGCTGTAGGTGTAATAAATGGTCTTTATTATGTTGAGATATGATCCCTTAATTCCCACTTTAATGAAAGTTTTTATTTAAAAAAAAGGGTGCTGGATTTTCTTTTTATTGTTTTATTGCTTAAAGTATTACAAAGGGTATTACATATGTGTCTTTTTATTCCCCCACCCTTGACAATCCCCTGGCCTCTCCTACCCCCCAGTGTCTTATGTCCATTGGTTATGCTTATATGCATGCATACAAGTCCTTCGGTTGATCTCTGGATTTTATCGAATGCTTTTTCTGCATCTACTGATGTGATCATATGATTTTTTATCATTCATTTTGTTTATTTGATATATCGCAATTATTGATTTGTGAACATTGTACCAGCCTTGCATCCCTGGAATAAAGCCCACTTGATCATGGTGTATGATCTTTTCAATATATTGCTGGATCTGATTTACTAATATTTAGTTGAGGATTTTAGCATCTGTGTTCATCAGGAATATTGGCCTGTAGTGTTCTTTCTTTGTAGTGTCTTTAGCTGGTTTTGTAATTAGGATAATGCTGGCTTTGTAAAAAGAGCTTAGAAGTGTTCCTTCCTATTGAATTTTTTGGAATAGTTTGCAGAGGACAGGTGTTAGTTATTCTTTGATGTTTGTTAAAATTCTCCTGTAAATACATCCAGTCCAAGGCTTTTGTTTGCTGCAAGTTTTTTTGTTATTGCTTCAATTTCATCAGTTGCTATTGGCCTACTCAGGCTTTCTGACTCTTCTTGAATGAGTTTTGGAAGATTGTATGTTTCTAGGAATTTGTCCATTTTGCCAGGTTGTCCAGTTTGTTGGCATATTTGTGTATAGTATTTGCTTTCAATCTCTTGTATTTCTGTAGTGTCCGTTGTTATATCATCTTTCTCATTTCTGATTTTATTTATTTGGGTCCTCTCTCTTTGTTTATTGATGACTTTGGCTCATCATGAGGGGGCTCATCAATCTTGTTTATATTTTCAAAGAACCAGCTCTTGGATTCACTGATCTTTTGTCCTTTTTGATGTTGTTTTTTGTTGTTGTTGTTTGTTTGGGGTGGTATTTTTTGTCTCTATGTCATTTATTTCTTCTCTTATCTTTACTATTTCCTTCTACTTTCTCTAGGTGTTTCTTGCTGTTCTCTTTTTAATTCATTTTGTTGTAGGGTTAGAGAGTTTATTAGTGCCTTTTCTTGTGTTTTTTTTGTTGTTGTTGTTTTGTTTTTTAAGGTAGGCCTGTAATGCTATGAACTTCCCTTTTAGGACTGTTTTCTCTGTGTCCCATGGATTGGGGAAGGTTGTGTGTTCATTTTCATTTGTTTCTAGGAAGTCTTTAATTTCTTTCTTGATCTCATCAGTAACCCATTTGTTGTTTAATAATGTGTTATTTGGCCTCCATGTATTTGAGTGTTCGGGGGTTTTGTTATTTTTTTGTTGTTGTTGTAGTTGATTTCTAACTTCATGCCATTGTGATCCGAAAAGATGCTTGAGTTTGTATAGACTTCTTTTGTGTCCTAACATGTGGATTATCTTTTAGAATGTTCCATCTGTGCTTAAGAAGAATGTATATTCTGTTGATTTGGTGTGAAGTGTTCTGTAAGTTTCAGTTAGATCCATCTGATATAGTGTGTCATTTAAGGCTTCTATTTGCTTGTAGATTTTTTGTCTGGAAGATCTATCCAGTAAAGTCAGTGGGGTGTTAAAGTCCCCTACTATGACTGTATTGCTGTCAGTATCTCTCTTAAAGTTCACCAGGAGTTTTTTTTAATTTATCATTTTATTATAAAGGATACAATTCAGAAACAGTCAGATGGAAGAGATACAGAGGGCTAGTTATGGGGTAGGAGAATATAGCTCAGGATCACCCAAATGGAAAAGATGAGAGGGGGTGCAGAGCACCAATACCCTCTAAAAGTATGCCATTCTCCTAGCATGTTGAGGTGTTGATGTGCTCATCAACCCAGAAGCTCATTGAACCTCAGTATTTAAGAATTTTTGTTAACGGTTCCTTACATAGGTATAGTTGATTAAAACATTGGCTATTGGTGACTGAGCTCGATACCTATCTCCACCCTCTCCTCCCCAGAGGTTGAAGGGTGGGGATGAAAGTTCTGACCCTCTAATCACACGCTTGCTCTTTCTGGCGACAAGCTCACATTTTGAAGCTATCTAGGGGTCCTGCCTTTAGTCACCCATTATCATAACTCAGGTATGGTTAGAAAGGATATTGTTATGAATAACGAGATACTTCTATCACTCAGGAAATTCCAAAGGTTTTATGAGCTCTGCTATTGTCCGCCAGGAACTGGGGGCAATAACTAAATATGCACATCTTTATTAAACCATAGTAGCAAAACACTTTGGAATATTCATATTGCTGAAGACTTCACCAAGAGTTTTTTAATGTATTGGGTGCATTTATGTTTACAAGGGTTATATTTTCTTGTTAAATCATTCCATTTATGATTATGTAGTGGCCTTCCTTGTCTCTTGTTATGGCCTTTGTTTTGAAATCTGTCTTGTCTAATATGAGTATTTCAATCCCAGTTTTTTTTTTTCCTTTCCATTTGCATGTAATATTTTTTTCCATCCTTTGCTCTCAGTCTGTGTTTATATTTTGTTCTGAGTTGGGTCTCTTGTAGACAAGCATGGGTCATGTTTTCTTATCCACTCAGTCACTCTATGTCTTTTAACTGGGACATTTAATCCATTTACATTTAAGGTTATTACTGATAGGTATTTATTTATTGCCATTTTTATTTTCTTTACTAGAGGCCCAGTGCACAAAATCTCAAGCACTGGTAGGGTCCCTAGTGGCTGCCAGTTGCCAGCCAGGCACTCCCTCCCTTCCTCTAGCCATCTGCCAGTGCCACCAGCCAGGGCCTCCCTCCCTTCCCTCAGCCAGCCTGCCCCCTGGTCGAACTCCCAGAAGAACTCCCAGCTGAGGGGACAATTTGCATACTATGCTTTTATTATATAGGATGCGTTTGATCCTCTCTCTCTCCCCTTTTTTTCTTCTTCTTAAAGCAGTCCCTTTAACATTTCTTGCATTGTTGGTTTGGTGGTAATGTACTCCTTTAACCTTATTTTGACTGGAAAGCTTTTTATTTCACCTTCAATTTTAAGTGATAGTCTTGCTGGATACAGTAGTCTTGGATTTAGGCCCTTGCTTTTCATTACTTTGAACACTTCATGGCACTCCCTTCTGGCCAGGAGTGTTTCTACTGAGAAGTCAGCTCATGTTGTAATGGGAACTCATTTGTAGATAATTTTCTGTCTCTTTCTTGCTACCTTTAAGATTCTTTCCTTATTTTTAACGTTTGCCATTCTAATTATGATGTGTCTCTTTGGGTTCATCTTGATTGGGACTCTCTGTGCCTCTTGCACTTGTGTGAGATTTTCCTTCATCAGGTTGGGGAAGTTTTCTGTCATTATTTCTTTAAACAGGTTCTCTGTTCCTTGCTCACCTTCTTCCCCTTCTGGTATTCCTATAATGTGGATATGGTTACATTTCATGTTGCCCCAGAGCTCCCTTATGCTATCTTCCTGCCTTTTCATTCTTTTTTTATATTTGCTGCTCTAATTGTGTATTTATTTCTATCTTGTCTTCCAAATTGCTGATTACCTCTGCTTCATCCAATCTATGATTAATTCCTTCCAGTGTGTTCTTGATGTTAGATATGCTATTAATCATTTTTGTCTGGTTCTGGTTTATGGGTTCTATTTCCTTTCTTCATGCTGCTATAGTTCCCACTAAGTTCCTTGTGATTTTCGCTAAGCTCCTCAAGCACTTTTATAACCATTGCTTTGAACTTTATGTCTGGTAGGTTGCTTGCCTTCATTTCATTTAGTTCTTTTTCTAGAGATTCCTTATTTTCTTTCATTTGGGGTTTGTGTCTTTTTCTTCCAATTTTAGCTATCTCTCTGTATTTGCATCCATGTATTAGATAGAGCTATTATGCTCCCAAGTCTTTGTAGGATGGTCTTATGTAGAACATGTCTTGAGGGGTCCAGTGGTGCAGTCTTTTTGATCTCCTGAGCTGGATGCTTTAGGAATGCCCCTTGTGTGTATTATTTGGGCTCTCCAGTTGTAATTGGTACTAGATTGTTGAAGTCTCATTTGTATTAAGGATCTCCCCTTTGGCTTGCTGCCAATGAAGCTCAAAATCAATGTCATCATGCCAGCTGTTATGCAGGTGCTGACAGAACAGTATAAGACACAGCAAGACCAAACCAAAAACACCATCAAAATCAAACTATGTAATACAATCACAGGAAAGACTAAGAAGGAAAAAGAAGAGAAAACAAAACAAAGGAAAAATTTAAAAAATACTAAGACATGTGACAAAAGAGAAGAGATATAAAAAAGGAGAGAAAGAAGAAGAAAAATGGCTATATGGAAGCAAGGAGGCAGCTAAAAGAACTAGTATAGAAAGAAAAAAATTAAAAAAAACCAAAAAATAAATGAAATAATAATAATTAGAGAGAAGAAAATGGTGGAGGTATAGACGGACGTGTCCCATGCCTTGTCCCAGAGCAGATAAGGGTGAGCAGCTGAAACGGGTAACATACAGCCCTAATAAGCAGAAGATACTCAGCTGGGAGACAGTTTGCAGCCGGGAAAGACAGAGGACTCCCGGAGAAAGGGGACGGCTGGAGACTGTGGCTGAAATCTCTCCCAGAGCTCCGGCTCAGCAGTGGAGAATGCACCATCTTGAGTGGCTGTTATTGGAAGCATATACATCCAAAGACCTGGCATCCATGGCATCTAGAGATCGGCTACTAACCTGGAAACAATGGATCTCAAGTAGCGCGACTACCTGAACTTAGAGGAACCCTGATTCTCCCCACGGAAAGGTCATATTTCCCCTAAAGGTGCGGTTTGCAATTCAGGTTGGAGAGAGAAATGACCGTGCATGTACATGGGAGAAATCTGAGCTCCACAAAGTCCGTGGTCATTGAGGCCAGCATGATCCGCGAGTGTGGAAGGGCTCCCAAAGGGCTGCTGGCAGAAGGGAATGCTAAAAATAAGTCCATAGTTGGACTGGGTGCAAAAAAAGCAGCCTTGGATTTTGCCAGGTTGCCGGCTGCTTAGCACTGGGGAAGAGAGGGTGCATGGAAGGGACTGCGCACAGAGCTGAAAGGTGGGGGGTTGTGAATTCGTGCAACTTCTCAGGCTCTTGTTCTCTCTCTTCCCCTTAAATGTTTGAGTTTGATTATTAAACCCAGTACATGAAATTGCCCAGTCAGGGTCACTCACAGAGACTGCAGGGGAAAGTTGTTTTTGTGGAACCTGGGAAACAGAGCTGGAGTAATGATTAAAGAACAAGTTCTAGGACAGTCGACTATCCCAAACCAGTTTT
>NW_006298630.1:120223-120985 GCF_000327345.1 Myotis davidii
TCCTTCTTTTTACCCCCTGTGAAAATTTCACCCTACTTATATATCTAATTTCCAACCCCCTGCTCTAAATCCATATACACCTCTCTCTTATCTTTCTTCACTGTCCAAATTTTTTCTTCTTCTCTCTGTCATTTTGTTATGTTTGCTTGATTGTTGAGTATATTGGGTTTTTTATGCTTGTTTGTGAGATTGTTTTTCTTTTTGTTTTTATTTTCCTGTTCTTTTGTTTTTCTCCATTTATTTTTGAGCTTCTGTTTTCCCTCACCTTGCTTGATATTAGAGGTTGTTTTAAGTTTGCATTCATCTCCAGGGATCTGTTGCTGGAATTGGTTGGGATTAGTGGTGGTTCTATCGGAGTTTTCTCCCCATATAAATAGTCTCTTCCCCTCTTCTATTTCATTCTCTCTCTTTTCTCTCTTAGTTTTATTTCTCCCTTTTCCCAATTCCATTTTTGCAGTATTTTTTTCCTTTTCTCTTTTATCTTTTTCTCTTCTTTCTTCCTTATCCCCTAATTCTCTTTGCTCGGGTGGTCACCTTTATTTGGGGTTATTAATATCGTGAATATATTTGTGTTCAGTGCCTTGTACGTTGTGCCTTGTTGTGTTGTATTTTGTGCCTTTAAATAAACACAGCAGAGAGAGAACTACATAACCAAACACCTGGAGAAGGAAGATACTGGTGAAACAAAAAAACAGGCCATGTATGAAAGAAAAACAGGCATCGGGACAGAACAAGATGGCGGCGATATAGGCAGACGCGTCC
>NW_006298631.1:0-6368 GCF_000327345.1 Myotis davidii
ACCCTTTGTAATACTTTAATAAAAAAAAAAGAAAGAAAGACGAATTCAGTGTACTTTATGATTCCTCTTCCTTGAGCCATATAAAATAGTCAAACTTATAAAAGCATAAAAGAGAATAGCAGTTGCCAAAGGCAGGGGAAGAAAGTTAACAAGTTCCTTAATGGGTACAGAGTTTTAGTTTTGCAGGATGAAGAAGTTCGAGAAATCTGTTGCACAACAATGTGAATATAACTAACATGTCGATGTATTTAATCTGTATATATAAAAATAGTTAAAATGGTAAATGTTATGTTATTTGTCTTTTAACTATAATTATACAGAAAAAAGTGTCACTTAAAAATTAAGGCTAAGATTTCTCACTAACTGAAAAGAAAGTATGGCTTTGGTGTAATGGAGGCAGGTACACAGCAATGTTGAAAGAAAGTTGAATAAATGACAGGCCAGTAACCCAGGACAAGTAGAACAGGGAAACTGAGAGACTAAATAGCAAGTTGGAGCCCTCCTATAAATCCTGTCTTCCCTAAACCAAGGACACTTGGGAATAAATGATTTGCATTTTGCCTTTCTAAACAGAGGTGAAATAGCTAATGTCAATGTACTCAGGGAGACTGATAGCAGAAATCTGATTAGTGTCATTTGCTATCCATACTCAAGGATAAAGGTCCCACCCCAGCAGGTCCAGGGGTCCCCAAAGGTGTGGACGGAGTCGGCGAAGAAGAAATGACACGGAGACAACCTTCAGTTGATCAGCAGCCTTGCCAGGATCTCTAGCCACAATCTCCAGCCAAGTTCTGTTCAGGATTAATTATCCGCCTGGCACTTAGTTAAGGGGTTTTATTCCCTCCCTAACTTCAGGGGAAAATCCCTACCTGGGGAAACAACCTTTCTCAGAGAGGTGACCTTGGTTAAAACACATAGTGCCAAGAAGGTGAGCAAACATATTAAGAACAGTATGCCATATATTCCAGGTCCCTTGAAACAGCAAGGATGGACCGGCTCCCAGCACATACGCAAGGATAAATGAAGTTAGAAATTAAGTCTTATTTTCATTAGTTCTTTAATTCAGGTATTTTTTTTAAAAAAAGGAGGCAGCCTGGTTCCTCCCTGCAACATTGATAATAGCTCCTCCTCACACTCTACTGTCTTAGAGTGTATGTTAAGAAATTTTAAAAATGTGTTTATTGGGGACTACAGGATAAATCTAGTCCCCGGGGGGTTAAAAAGGATGTGTGAAATAGACTGGCGATCTTTTGGAGGAGGGTGGCAACTGGAGGGCACATTGGATTTCCCCATGATCAGGCATGTTTATAGAATTATCACAGGAGACCCAGGTCATCCTGACCAGTTCCCTTATATTGACCAGTGACTAGAAATAGCCGAGCTTAAGCTGCTTTGGATCTGGTTTTGTGTATATAAGGAAAAAGGGCAGGCCCCTCAGAAAGAGAATAAGCCTCCTATTCTGCAGGAACCCCCTGAGGAATCCCAGTTCTACCACCTCGATACGTACCTCAAGCAGTACCCAGTGCCCTTTTGACTAGACAGGGAAGCTTAGATATACCACCTCCTTCCATCCTTCCTCCTGCATACTCTCCAGAACCAGTTGAACAATGTTTGCGCTCAGCTGATGGGAGACCCAAACCACTCCAGGCTTACCAGATGCCTCTCTGAGAAATGCAGGGTCCTCATATAAATGGAGAAAATGTGACCCCACATGAGGGGGTGGGGGGATTGGCCTTTTACTACAAACCTTTCCCTATGACCAGTCTCTTACATTGGAAGCATCACACTCCCACTTATTCCAGAAAACCTCAAGCCATGGCTGACCTTCTGGAGTCAATTTTTCAGACCCATAAGCCCACCTGGGTCGACTTCGAGCAACTCCTCATGCTCTTTAACACTGAGGAGCACATGAGAATAATAACAGAAGCTCAGAAATGGCTCCAGACCCAGGCCTGTCCAGGGAGATTAGACGCAGATAGATGGCCAGGGAGGCCCATCTCCTAGATGTGGAACCCAGATGGGACCCGAATTTGGAGGACGGGAGGGCCAGATTAGAGAGATATCAGCTGTCCTTCCTCCAGCAGCTCTGGGCTGGGGCCAAGAAGCCCACTAATATGGCCAAGACCTCTGAGGTTTTCCAGAAGCCTGATGAAAGTCCAGCAGCCTTTTATGAGAGACTCTGTGAATCATATTGACCCAGAGGCCTCAGAGAATGAAACTATGGTCAATGCAGCTGACATAAAAAGAAAGCTACAGAAGTTTGAAGGATTTGCAGGAAAGAATTCAACTGAGCTACTAGAAATAGCAAACAAGGTTTTCATTAATCAGGACAATGTGGCTAAAAAGGAGGCTGAGGAGAAACTAAAAAGGAAAGTGACTCTGATTACTGCGGCTGTTATAGAAGCTAGGTCCCAGAAAAGGAAAGGGAGACAGCAAGGAGCCAAGTCAGGAAATGGAAGGACAGATCTTACATGGCACCAGTATGCCTATTGTAAAGAATTAGGACACTGGAAGAATGAATGTCTGAGCCACCAGAAGCAGGCCAGGCCATTCAAACCACCCAGCCGCTATAGGCTACAGCCTCCTGAGGCAGACCTCATTGGACTGTCAGCAGCCAACTCTGAGGACAGAGCGGACTCTTTCCAACTGGGCCCCCATGAGCCCTCGGTCAAAATGAAAATCGGGGGCCAGACTGTGAACTTTATGGTTGATACATGGGCAGAGCACTCTGGAGTTACTCAGAAAGTAGCTCCCTTCTCAGGATGGGAAGTCACCATTTATCGGAGCTACCGGGGACCACATCTACAGACCATTCTGCAGCTCTCACCGACGTCAGTTGGCAGCCACCAGGTGGTTCATGGATTCCTGTACTTGCCAGATTGCCCAGAACCTCTAGTGGACAGAGACCTTTTAGTCAAAATGGGACCAGAAATCACTTCACCCTGGACAGCTCAGCATAACTGCGCTTAGGTGAGGAGACCTCCACAATTATCCTGTCTTTAGCAGTGCCTAGGGAGGAAGAATGGAGACTTTATACCACCCAGTCAAAGGACTAAACATTGGAGACTGAACTAGAGAAGGAATTCCCGCTGGTCTGGGCAGAAGGAAATCCCCAGGGCCTGGGTAAGAACCATGCCCCCATACTAATTGCCATAAAGCCTGGGGCACAGTCTGTAAAACTTTGCCAGTATCTAATTCCAAGGAACGCACACCTAGGTATCCAGGGCCACCTAGAATAACTGCTTCAATGGGGACTTCTTAAGCAGTGTCAGTCTCCATGGAATAGTCCTCTCTTACCTGTCAAGAAGCCTGGGACCAATGATTACCACCCAGTACAAGACCTATGGACTATGAATGAGGCCGTTATAACCCTGCATTCAGTGCTGCCAAATCCATACACTCTTCTGGGACTCATTCCATCATAGGCAGAATGGTTTACATGTCTAGATCTAAAAGATGCCTTTTTCTAGCCTTCAGCTGGTACCCTCCAGTCAGCTCCTGTTTGCCTCCGAGTGGGGAAAACCAACCACAGGAGCTAAGAAACAGTTCACCTGGACCAGACTGCCACAAGGGTTCAAGAACTCCCCAACTCTTTTTAGTGGAGCACTAGCAGCAGATTTGTCCAAATTTCCAGGACAGGTTGTGCGGTGCATTCTACTCCAATATGTAGACAACCTCCTACTGGCTATCTCCATGCGAACTCAGTGTTGGGAAGGAACACAAACACTTCTAAGACTCTTAACTGAAATGGGTTACCAGGTGTCCAAAAGGAAGCCTCAACCTGTCAGAGGGAAGTCAAATACCTAGGTTTCAGAATTACCCAAGGGAAACGAAGACCAGGGACTAAAAGAAAACAGACAGCATGTGCCATAACATTCCCAGCTCACGGCGACAGATTTGGGAATTCCTAGGGGCAACAGGGTTCTGTTGAATTTGGATCCCAAAATTCTCAGATCTAGCTAAGCCCCTCTATGAAGCCTTAAAAGGAGAGGAAAAGGCATCCATTAATTTGGGTCCTGAACGGAAAAAGTCTTTGCAACCATAAAGACGAAGCTCACTGAGGAGCTGGCCCTGGTGCTCCCAGATGTGACATGGGAGTTTAACCTTTTCATTCATAAGAACAACGGGGTAGCCCTAGGAGTTCTGACTCAGGAGTTGGGACCCTGGCAGAGGTCAGGAGCTTACCTCTCCAAACAGATTGATCAAGTTGCCTCCTGGTAGCCCCCATGCCTCAGGGCCCTTGCAGTCATGGCCTTATTATTCAAAGAGTCAGACAAGCTCACTCTGGGACAGAACTTAAATGTTAAAGTGCCTCATGCTGTTGTCACCCTAATGGAAGCTAAGGAGCAACATTGGATGATTCATGCTCAGATGACTCAATGCCAAGGGCTTCATGTAAAAATCTACAAATAAGATTAGAGGTAGTTAGAACTCTTAATCCTGACACTTTTTACCCATCACAGAGGGAATCTCTAGCATGATTGTCTAGAAGTCCTAGAGGAGGTTTACTACAGCTGGCCAGAGCTAACAGACAGGTCTCTACAGAATCTGGACTTAGTAATGTTCACGGATGGCAGTAGCTTCCTAGATGAAGAAAAAAGATGTGCCAGGTATGCAGTGGTATCAAACTATGAGATAATAGAGGTACAGGCCCTGCCTGAAGGATGGTCAGTGCAGAGGGCAGAACTTTGGGCCTCAGTCAGAGCCTTAAACCTCAGTAAGGATAAGAGCATCAACATCTACACTAACTCGCTCTCTGCCTTCGCTACCCTGCATATCCATGGGGCCATATACAAGGAAGGGGGCTCCTGATGGCCAGAGGAAAAGGAATAAAATATCAGAATGAGATCTTGAAGTTACTAGAAGCAGTCTGGGAGCCCAAAGAAGTAGCAGTCATCCATTGTAGGGGTCACCAAAAAGGAAAAGACTCAGTGTCAGAAGTGAACCACTGCGCAGATGCAGCAGCAAGGCTAGCTGCTAAAGAGCGGGTGGCACCATCACAGATCATGCTGGCTCCTTAATTCCCCGAACCTCCAAAATACACCTCTCAAGAAGAATGGGCCCAGTGAGAAAGGGGTAAGAGGACAAAGGAAGGTTAGTGGATACTCCCAGATCACAGGGTCTACGTTCCAGAACAGTTAGCCCATAGAGTAGTCCTCCAGCAGCATGAACTTACCCATTTAGGGAAGACAGCTCTAGAAGTCTTGTTAAGCAGATACTATCTAATTGCCCATCTCCCATCCTTATGTGCCTCAGTCTCTCAGCGCTGCCTCCTCTGTGCACAGAACAATGCAAGGAAGGGTCCTGTAGAACCATAGGAATTCATCACTGTGGGAAGGCCCCTTTGAAGATCTAGAGGTAGACCTTACAGAAATAGGGCCTAGTAGTGGAAATAAATATCTTTTAGGTTTTGTCTGCACCTTTTCAGGCTGGGTTGAGGCATATCCTATGTGCACAGAGAAGGTGAGAGAAGTCACCAAGGTGTTACTGAAGGACATAATTCCACAGAATGGAATGCCATTAACCATAGGGTCAGATAATGGCCCAACCTTTATAGCTGAGGTAGTACAGCAGGTAGTTAAGGCTTAGGAATGAAGTGAGACTTACATATAGCCTACAGGACCCAGAGTTCAGGGAAAGTAGAATACATGAGCCAGACACTCAAGCAGGTTATGGCTAAGCTATGCCAGGAGACAAACTTACCCTGGACAGATATCTTACCACTTGTGCTCCTGTGGGTGTGCTGTGCCCCAAGAGCCAGTGTAGGGTTCTCTCTATTTGAAATTCTATAGGGCAGACCTCCTCCCTTAATTTGGCCAAAGGGAGATTTGAAGGAAATAAGCAACTTAGCAATTCAGAAACAGCTACAAGGATTTGGGAAAACAATCCTTGAAGTCCACAGATGGGTTACTGATCGATTTCCCATCTCTCTAGAAACAGCTATGCGCCTTCACAAGTCAGGTTTGGGTAAAAGATTAGAAAAAGGAACCCCTTAAGCCAGCCTGGAAGGGACCTTATCCAGTCGTACTAACCACCTCCTCAGCTCTCAAAGTTGCAAGACTGAACAGGTGAAAGCAGCCCACCAGCTGTAAAATCAGCATCCAGAGTGGAAGGTGACCTCTAACCTGAACCACACCCTGTAGATCATCTTCAAGAAGATGCCAGATCTGGCTGACCGACCTAAATCTCTTTATTCCCTCCTATCTGGATAATTATTGTTTTTGTTTTATTCTGTCTTCATGCAAGTGTTGCCAGAACCCCAGACTGGTACTTGGGGGAGAACTTCTCTGCCCTTGCTACTCCAATGATCCCCTTGGGAAAGATGGTGAAGAATCAGGATACTGAACCCCCTTTTTTGTCAACCCCGT
>NW_006298631.1:6441-9774 GCF_000327345.1 Myotis davidii
GTCTTTTGTAATCCCCAAGGCTAAAAATAGCTTGTGGAACAAGAGGGGGGTAATAAAAAGGAAAATGTATGTGGCTGGAAGTGGCTGGGGGGCTTGCAACCTAGTTCAGTATCTGATTACAACTGTAGCCTTACTTCCCCACTCTGACTGACTTGGGTGGAGCTGCAGAGCCTAACCCCAAGGCCCCATCACAGCTGACTTGGGCAGAGCTGCCGGGAACCTCAGGGGCCCACCACAGGAGGAGATATATAGGTCAGAGCCTCCTCACGAGTTCAGTTCAGGCTTTGGATCAGAACTCCCCTGCAGCATGTCCCAAGGCCCTGCCAAGAATGATTTGTGGGGCGGAGGGGGGGAAGGCGGGGGCTGCGGGATCCTCAGGGGCCTGCCACAGGAGGAGATATGTAAGTCAGAGCCTTCCCACAAGTTCAGTTCAGGCTGTGAATCCGGAATTCCCGTGGACTAGCAGATCTGTGAAATAAAAGTTAAGCTTTCTTGCCTCAGAATGCTGGCTGATCGTTCCCCTGTGCATTCTGCCACAACACTGGGAGAATCACAATGCTGTGTTTACTGCCACTGCATTTAAAGACATTGGATCCTATCACTATTGAGATGCAGCAAAGAGGACTTAACCTTCAGGGTTTTCTGAAGGATCTGGAGAATGCTCCTGAGTGTTCCATCTTAGTCCTCCATGCCTGTGCACACAACCCACTGGAACCAACCCAACTCCAGAGCAGTGGAGGGAGATCACCTCAGTCATAAAGGGCCGGTTTCTGTTTCCTTTCTTTGACTCAGCCTATCAGGTCTTCACATCTGGAAACCTAGAGAAAGATGCCTGGGACATTTGCTATTTTGTGCCTGAAGGATTTGAGCTCTTCTGCGCCCAGTCCTTCTCCAAAATCTTTGGGCTCTACAATGAGCACATAGGGAATGTGATCATGGTTGCAAAAGAATCTGACAGCATGCAGAAGGCTCTTTCTCACATAAATATGTGCAAATTACCTTGTCTAATATCCCTGCCCAGGGAGTGTGGATCATGGCCACTACCCTCTCTAACCCTGAGCTCCTTAAGGAATGAACAGGTAATGTGAAGACAATGGCTGTACATATTCTGACCATGAGATCTGAACTATGGGCACAATTATAAGCCCTCCAGACCCTTGGAACTTGGAACCATATCACTGAGTAAATTGAAATGTTCAGCTTCACGGGGTTGAAGACCAAGCAGGTTGACTATCTGGTCAGTGAAAAGCACATCTATCTGCTGCCAAGTGATCTAATCAATATGTGTGACTTGACCACCAAAAACCTAGATTATGTGGCCACCTCCATCCATGATGTAGTCACCAAAATCCAGTAAAGACGTACCACCAAAACCAGCACCACCAAAGCAGCCCTCTCTCATGTGTGTTCCCTGCCTGCACAAATCTAATATACATCACGAATTAGATTATTGCAAGACTGAAAGGCTGCACTTGTTGGTTTCCCAGATGAAGAGGACATCTCTTGAAAAGAAATACGGGCCTGGATTAGAGCCCTTCTGAAGGCCAGAGCAAATTAAGCTTTCTATCTAAGAAGAATAAAACAGTACTTTGAGCATGAAGTGTAGATATCTTGTCTCCTCTCTAGAAGCAAGAGTCTTGCCTGTGTCACTTGTGTACTTCTATGTATTGCTTGACTTTGTACAAAGTCTAGTCCCAAAGATCAAGTTATCTGAAGATCTATGTGTAATTAAAACATCACCTTTATCTAAAAAAAAGAAAATAGTACCTACATTACACACACGTGCTGAGGAATAAATTAAGTTTAATTAATAATACCTATAAAGAATTTAGAATCACAGGGGTGCTTACATTTGGTAGATGATTGGTGATTGTGACATCAGGGACCCAACACATGTGGGTTTTGGACCCACACACTGCACAGCAGAAGGAAGTGCTAGATCAGTGATGGCAAACCTATGACACCTCTGCCACGTGAACACATTTTTTTGGTTGATTTTTCTTTATTAAATGGCATTTAAATATATAAAATAAATATCAAAAATATAAACCTTTGTTTTACTATGGTTGCAAATATCAAAAAATTTCTATATGTGACACGGCACCAGAGTTAAGTTAGGGTTTTTCAAAATGCTGACACGCTGAGCTCAAAAGGTTCGCCATCACTGTGCTAGACTATTGCAGTATTTTCCTATTCTTCTTTTCCCTCCCTCACTTTCCTTTTTACTGAGCTGAGTAAAATGAAATTGAGTTCTTTTATGCAAGTATTCAAGAAGAAATTGACCATACATCAAAATAAGACATGCTGATAACAATCGGTGACTAGAATGTAAAAGTAGGAAATAAAGCAGAATCAAATGTCACTGGAAATTTTGGACTGGGAGTCAGACACAAAGCAGGGAAACAACTCATGAAGTTCTGTGAGACAAACAACTTGTCCATCACAAACATGTGCTTTACACAACCAGTCAACTGTCTACATGGACATCAGCATATGGCCAGTATAGAAGGAAATGGACTATGCAACTATCAGCAGAAGATGGAGAAGCTGTAGTCTCTCTTCTAGGTAAATTTATAAGGAAAATAGAGGCCCGGTGCATGAAATTCATGCACGAAGGGTGTCCCTCAGTTCTGCCTGCACCCTCTCCAATCTTGGACCCCTTGAGGATTGTCCAACTGTTGGTTTATGCCTGATCAGGGACCACTGGCTCCTAACCACTTACCTGCCTGCCTGCCTTCTTGCTCCTAACTGCTTCTACCTGCCAGACTAATTGCCCCCTAACCACTCATCTGCCAGCCTGATTGAAGCCTAACTGCTCCCATGCCCACTTGATCACCCCCAAATGCACCCCCCCTCTCAGCCTGATAGCCCACAACTACGCTCCCCTGCAGTTCTGGTCACCCCCAACTGCCCTCCCCTGCAGGCCTGGTCTCCCCCAACTGCTCTCCCCTGCCAGCCTGATCACCCACAACTGCCCTTCCTGGCCACGATGCTCCCCCTCCGTGTGAGGCAGCAGAGATGCCGGGACTGAACTCCTCCATGCCATGCAGAGCCGCAGGACCCCCAGGCCTCACCCTGTGGAGCCGCCTCTGGGCCCCTCCTCTGCTGTGTGCATGGCCATCTTGTGGTGGCCATCTTGTGATAACATCATGTGACACCACCTAAGCTTTTATTATATAGGACTAGGGGCCCTCTCGGTACTTAGAAAAGTCATAGACATAGATGCAAAATGATACTCTTTGTGATAATCAAGTAAAGATGATATTGTTTCAGAGTTTTCTGAAGATCTCAAGTAGTCTGCACTCTCCTCTAAGAAGGAAAGTTAGGGAACAC
>NW_006298631.1:10997-12937 GCF_000327345.1 Myotis davidii
AATTCACTAATATCACAACATTCACTTACATAAATCTCTATTTTTTCTTTCTGCTTGCTTTGGGTTTAGTTTACTCTTATGTTACAGTGTCCTAAGATTAAAAGATTTTAATTTGAGATTTGTTGTTTCCTCAGTGGTGCTACAGAGCATATAGATAGATAGATAGATAGATAAATAGATAATTTATCAGAACATACTTGTCTGTTTTCCTATTCAATGAGTCTGTTTCTATCAACATTCACTTACATAAATCTCTATTTTTTCTTTCTGCTTGCTTTGGGTTTAGTTTACTCTTATGTTACAGTGTCCTAAGATTAAAAGATTTTAATTTGAGATTTGTTGTTTCCTCAGTGGTGCTACAGAGCATATAGATAGATAGATAGATAGATAAATAGATAATTTATCAGAACATACTTGTCTGTTTTCCTATTCAATGAGTCTGTTTCTATTTTATTTGCTAGTTTATTTTGATTATTAATTTCCACATGTGAGTTTAATTATATGGTATTTAGCTTTATTTAAGTGGCTTATTTCACTTAGCATAATACTCTCCAGGACCTCAGAGGGATGAAAGAGGTGAAGAGTTTAAGCCAAAAAACACAAAAATTTATATATACAGACAACAGTATGGTGATTCCTAAAGGCAAAGGAGGGAGGAAAGGTAGAAGAGAGAAAATGATAAATGGTGATGGAAGGAGATTTGGCTTTGGGTGGTAAACATACAATACTATATCCAGACAACCAATTATATAATTGTACACTTAAAACCAGTATAATTTTTTTTTTGAGCGGAGGCAGTTTATTGGGAGGTGCAGCGGGGCGGGCGGCGGTGGGGCAGTGCCCAGTGGGGACTGCGGTGCAAAGCTCTCCTGGGTCGCGCAGGCCCGGTGACAGCCTCCACCACAGGTGGCATCACTTGGCGACAGAGGTGGCGATGACGAGGATGATGACCAGCACAGCAGTGACTCCAGCCAACAGGAAGTAGCACTTCATTTTGTGTCTCTGGAGGTGGTGCTGGCTGGCTTCAGCCAGGAACTGGCTGGCGGCCTCAGTGTGCGAGAATGCCGCCTCCAGGCTGGCTTCAATACTATCAATGGCCTCTCCTTTCTCCAACACCATGGCCGCCAAGTCCTTGAGGATCTGGGTCACATCCAGCAGGTCGCTCTGGTGGCTGCAGTGACCTCCCACATCCTTCTCCTCCTGAAAGGAGGCCAGAGCAGGGGGAGGCCAGCCCTCTCCGCATCAGGCGGCCGGGAGCGAGGCCCAGTGAGGCCAACACCTGCGTTGAAACCAATATAATTTTATTAACCAAGGTCACCCAAATAAATTCAATAAATTAAAAAGAAAAATAACATACCTCAAATTTATGCTATTTATTCCAGAGAAATTCAGAACAGTTACTCCTATAACTCTATTCCTTCTTACCTTCACTTAGTGCTATTAATTTTACATGTATATTTCATATTGTAGTTACATATGTAACAACCCCAACAATACATTTTAATACTTATTAATTTATATGATTTTCTGTCTATTAAAAAGGCTGAGGGAGAAAGAATAAATGTATAAGGCTTATTATAATAACTTTCTTACAATTTCTGCTTCTCTGTATTCCTATGAGTCTTCATTAATATCATGTGCCATATCTTTATTTCAATAGGCTGTGCAACCACTTACCTCCTTTATTCTGCTTTGCTAAATATATTACTTTTAAGTATGAAATAGGCCCTGCAATACAATTATATGCATACTAGAGGCCCAGTACATGAAATCTGTGCACAGAGAGGGGGGGTTCCTCAGTCCAGACTGCACCCTCTCCAATCTGGGACCCCTCAGGGGATGCACGACTGTTGGTTTAGGCCTGATCCCACAGAGATCAGGCCTAAACCAGCAGTCGGACATCTCTTTTGCAATCTGGAACTGCTGGCTCCTAACTGCTC
>NW_006298632.1:0-5430 GCF_000327345.1 Myotis davidii
TCTGGAGTGCCTGTAAGGACTGGGCACAAATTTAGCACCTTCTGGCTATATCCAGGGTTATAGTATTCCCTTCCCAGGAGTTCAGCTAGTTTGGTTCTTCCCAGGTGAGTACTTTGGTGTGTCTGGGAGGCGATGATTCGGCTCAAAGCTTCTGGCACAAAAGGCTTTCCATCTGGTAATAGTAGCCATCCCTGGAAAGTCCCTTTTGCATATAATCTTGTGGCTGTTTCCTTTTCTTCTGAGGTGTAAACAGGGTTTGGCTGTAGATTCCGGGGTGGTACTGCTACCAGTACCTCAAGTGGTCCTACTGGGTTTTTTGCAGTCTCTTTGGCTGTTTTGTCTGCAAACTGGTTATCTCTTGCTTCTGGGGAGTCCCCTTGTCTTACATACCTACTTAGTTATATCTGACAGTGCCAATTGGCCCATTGTCCTTGCTCTGCTCATGTCTGTCTAATTGCCTACTATATTACCTCAAGGATCCTGGCTCTGAATTCTTTCAGGGAAAATGGACGTTGAATTTTCTTCTATAACTGCTTTGTGCTGAGAAGAGACTGAGTTTTCTTCAGAGCCAAGAGATCCTTGCTGTCTGTCAGAGGGACGATGAGGCCTGGGCACAGAAGGAGGTGGGCTTGTGACCTGGCAGAGACAAACTGTAACAAATGGTCTGGTGGAAGGGAAAGAAAATATTTCAGTTTTAATAACCCCTATTGAAATAGAGTTTTTCTCCTTAAAATTATCCCTCTGTTCATTAATATACTAATTTACTGTATTCAGTTTGGCCTGATTGTTTGCATAAACACAACAAGAATGGTAACCGACTACCTTTGCTGGAATTTTATGATTGAATCTTAATGTGCCCCATAGGGCCAGGAAGCCAAGCCATCTAGCTGCCATCAGGCCTGCCTGCAGTATCTGCTGAGTTAGACGAATTCCTCACCTGCAGTGGCTCTACCTTGGACCATTTCCTAGGCATTAAGGCCCATCTCAGTAGCCCTCCTACTCATTGCGGCCCAGAGTGCTTGGGGATTCTACAGGGATGCAGAGGTGTCCTTATTGCTCCCTTTCTACTCTGACGAACCGCCAGTGATGGTAGGACATTGGCCTGATGCTCCAGCGCCAGCCATCTTCAGGGCTCCCAAGCAGGATACCAGGCTTTTCCCGTGGCACTCTTATTGGCTTCAAGTCTTCAGAGTCCAGACTGGTCTCTTTAAAACATGATACTCCAGTCAAAGTTTTCGGTTAATAAAACCATTATTAGGAGCTAGTCTTATTGAATATATGCAAAGAAATGTATTGCCATGATTTATTAAGCATTGCCAAATTTCGGAGGAATTATATAAGGAGAAAAATATACTGACCTGCTTTTAGATTTTCTGATTTTTCTTGTCAGTCCTTTTTATGGACTCTTCAGAGTAATATGACTGTCTTCAAATGGTAAGAAGAAATTTACAGTGTGTCTATATTCAAATAGATAGTTACATCTGTCCCTGTAGTAGGGCTCCCCTTACTTGACTTGCTCTCTGAGAACAGACTAAGGGAGCTTTATTTCTTTACAGGGTCTCATGTGTTACAGGACCTCACAGGGTCTGTAATTCCTGTAACAGAGGGCTAGTACTCACTACTTTACTACTTCCCTCTGTTCCAAACAGGCCTTCCCCAGTTTCCTACAGTTGAGGTTTGTGCCACCCCTGACATGGGAATGGTCATACAGGCCCGCAAGACAGTATACAGGCTGCCAACTGTCTCTCAATAGAGACCAAAACCTGATGGGTACTCTCCCTTGTCCAGTTGGGCACCTACCCTTTTGACAACTGCATTCAAATATGAAGAGAATTAAGGTTAATCTAACATATTAATACAATGAAACATAATATTAGCACTATGGCCGCTTCAGGCAGCTAAATCTTCTGCTGCTAAACATGACATATGGTAGGGCTATACAAACATCTTAGGGAGGTGACTAAAGTCTATTCTTGACCTTCCTACATAAGGCAAAATTGTCCTTGTCTCTCTGGAGCTATGTCCATGAAGACACAGGCACCATCTAAGTCTATTATACAGTTTTCTGCAGGCCACTGTCAGGGCTGTGCATTGCGGCCAGTTCTTCTTTCTAGCCACAAACACAGTCTGTCCAGTTTACTTAAAATGTATTCTGGTACAGGAAAAAGTTGTTTTGCTGTATACAATCAGCTTAACCCCTATACAACTGGGTTTGGACCTCTGCCTAGCAAACTGCAGTCTACAATTTCAATATGTAGCTTCTGGTCCTCCTAACCCAAGGGGTCTCGGCCAGTCTCTGAGTCAGACTCCTCCTCTCTTGGAGAATTTCAAAGTCCTGATGGCTCCCAGGTCCAGGGAGAGTGCCCTTTTCTTTGCCCTTTTGTTAAACTTGTTTATTAGTTACATGGCCCCGCTATCCTTATCTTCCTACCAGTCCCCTTTGTGGCAGAGCAGCGACCAGGCCTCTTCCAAGGGAGTGCACTGGAAGGGGATATCAGCCCATCCTCTTCCAGCAGCAACAGGACTGAACCCTTTCATTACATTTGCAAACAGGGAGCTTTTGCTAGCTCTATCTGCAGCTTTCATAGATCCCGGGCTCGCTGCTCTATTCCTGGGGCTGCAGGAAGGCTAGTAGCAGTCACTGGCTTCTGTTTTAACTGTTGTAGCCAGCAAACCAAAGGCCCAAGTCTTGTATTGCTTGTTGTAAAACACTTATTACTCACTGGGCAGCAGCAGGGCAGCTCTATGTCAGGCAAATTTCTGCTGTTCCCCACTTTTCTCACTGCTGCTGCTTTTTTAGGGCCACTGCAGGCAGCTCAGGCATCCAGCACCCCTTCTTTGTCCTGGCTCTCAGGGGCTGAGTCTGCCTAGCAACCAGTTCTAAATCACCAGGGTGGCTGTGGACTTCAGCTCCGTTTCTCTTCTGCTTGGCTCCTGGCAGTTGAGTTTATTTAATGTATTAGAATTCTTTATTCTTAGAAACCTCAATCCTTCAATGATTACTATAAAGTAAACAGCCAGTATTTCTTAGATTGCTAAGAACAGTTGCTTCCTTCCTTATGTAATTTCAAATATATTGTATCAGTCTAATTTAGTATTGGAAGGGTTAAAGAGAACAAAACAGGACAGAGAAAAACTTGTTGTGCTTAGTAGCAGCTTGCGGCCTTGAGTACAGGCATTAACCACTTACTCTGTCCTTAGCTGTTTTCTCTCCTAGACTTTTCCTTTTTACTCCTAGAGGATCTTAAATCCTCCTCTCTTACTACTCTTGATCTCTCCGGCCAATCCCCCAGTCCAATTGTTTGTCTCCCTTTAAACAGTGGGAGTTTCAGAGAAAATCACAGACTACTGCTATAGTAGTCCTCCCTCCCAGAGGCTGGGATCTGACCTGTGGAGAAAAATGACTCTTAGTCAGCCTGGAAAGAGAGCAGATGAGGATAAGGGAGTATAGGGAGATTTCTTGCAGACTGAAAGCCAGTTACAGATGCTGTCAGAATCAGGATGAGGGAAGAAGGGAAAGACCAGGTTATATCCTCTATGAGGATAACTGAAAACGGCAAGTCAAACAAAATACACAACCAGGGTTAACGGGGTCCATAGACAGTTAATAACTTCAGCCTTAGTTCCTCTTCAGGTAGCTCACGTTGGACTGTGATGTCACAGGCAGGGTCAGGGCCAGTAAATCTCTCCTCCCTGTGGAGCTGTAAGCCCTGCCCCCCAGAAGTCTCTGTCCACCAAAGAGATAAGAAAACTATAAATAACAAGTGCTTTGAAATTTATTACTTTGTTAATTTGCTAAGTAAATAGTTAACTTGAAAAGACTTCTCTCTTGCTTTTCTTATAAGCAATCTCAGAACCAAGCACTCTTGGAACCTAGCCAGCCTTTGTTTTAGCCTTTAAATCTACCCCAGAACTTCAAAATTTTAATTTAATATAGCGAATTTACAACTCAGATAAAAGCAACTGATAGACATAGGGGCTGATCCCCTCTGTAATAGTGAGCAAAAGACTCTGAGAAAAATAAATCTCGCAGCTGCTAGAGACTTTTGCAGACAATTACGGGTCCAGCCCAAACGTTTAGCCAGACAAATCAACAGAAATGCAGAATAAATCAAAGTAGCTCTCACTTCACACAGACCAGTTGATGAGCAGCCAAGACAGACAAACACCCATACTCACACTCTCTCAGACTGGAGCAGAGCTGATAAATGAAACAATGCCCAACTCCCCAGATGAGCACCTGGGCACTCCTGTCACCCATGTCCCAGACAGAATTCTCGACCAACGTCTTGGTGAGAACCTACCGGAGGAGTTAAGACTGCATCCAGTCCCCCTTCTCGGTAGCAAATTGGCTAGTCCCACACAAACAAACAGCTGTTCACTCATAATTCCTCAATCGAATCCCGTTTTAAAATTTTCAACATGCAATTGAGAACAATGGGTTTACTTTGTCCCTACCCCATGATGATTGGTGGCGAGAGACAGATAAGGGAGGGGGTGACCTGTTTTCACAGATCCTCACTCAGATGCCCGCCTGGCCGAGTTCCTTGGGAGCTTAGATTCATCTTAGCCAAGCTGCACCTGTATAAACCCTGGGCCTGGTCACCTCCACATGGGGGTGAGTCACCATTAGCCATACGACGAATCTCAGAACCGCAGGTTGGGGCCCACTCCGACTCCGTAACCAAAGTCATGGAGCCACACAAAGGAGAGGAGAGGGCAGGCCCTCTCCCTCCATACTCACACACTTTCACCAGACATTCACTCAGAGTTTAAACAATCCACCCAATTCCTAACTAATTGCCAATTCCTGACTATAAGGGAGCTCTATGGCTTCCTGGGAGGTGATCAAGCTCCCCTTCCACTCACTCGGAGTGGGCCAGAAGGGTAGGGGGTCGACAAAGACGACTTAACCTAACCCATTTTGGCAAAGACAAAGACAACAAAGAACAAAGACAAAACAAACCAGACAAATGCAACCTAAGGTTGCCCAGTCCAGGACCCCCAGATGCCGTCGCATCGGGCGGTTGGACTCCAAGGTTCCGCTGCATCCAGCCCTCTTTTGAGTCCTAAAGGGAACATTCCACAGACAGATACCAGATTCTTACCTCCCCACTGGAGGTCCAGGTGGTTCTTTTTTCGGATTGCAGTTTTGGGAGGAAAACACTCCGCCTCCCTGGGACCCAGGATGGAGACTGGAGTGCCCTCGCCTGGGGCGTCTGGGGTGTCCACTGGCAACTCGGCTTCTGTGGATCTTGCTGGGAGCCTCCAAATGTAATGGGGTGACCCGCAGAGACAACCACCAGGACTCAGATAAAAACTTAGGAGTCTTTAGAGCTGGCGGGGGGGATGGCGAGCGACTACAGTTTAGAGCTGGCCAGCGACTACAGTTACAGTGCCCTGCCAAAGCAGAGGCTGAACTGCAGCGCA
>NW_006298633.1:0-227 GCF_000327345.1 Myotis davidii
AATCTAAAAACCTCAACAGGCCAATAACTACGGGAGAAATTGAAAAAGTCATCAAAAAGCTTCCAGAAAACAAAAGTCCAGGACCAGATGGCTTCACAGGGGAGTGTTACCAAACATTCAAGGAAGAACTAAAACCTATCCTCCTCAGACTACTACAAAAAATCCAAGAGGAAGGAAGCCAGCATTCCCCTAGGACCAAAACCAAGTAAAGACAACACAATGAAAGA
>NW_006298634.1:0-7552 GCF_000327345.1 Myotis davidii
GATGGGGATGGGGGTGGGGATGGGGATGGGGAGTAGGGAGGGACAGGGACCTCTCTACCCCAGTAACAAAAGAACACAGAGATAAATTGTCATTCTCATCACATCATAGAAAGGGTGCTCGCTATCAGCATGACTTATCACCGTTGATGTTCATCTTGATCACCTAGCTGAGGCAGTGTTCGCCGGGTTTCTCCCTTGCAAAGTTACCTTTTCCCTCGCTGTCCAAGTGTAGTAATTGGAAGACAGTCACTCTGTAAAACTGACTCATGGGGACTGGTGAATTATGTACCTCCTCCTTGAAGACAGAGAATCTATGAAAATTGTCTGGAATTTTTCTGCATGGGAGATTTGTCTCTTCTTTCTTATTTATTCATGTATTCATTTATTCAATCATTTATTTGTATTAGCATGAATTCATGAATATATGTGTTTATTTGAATTATAATTCAATACTATTTTTTTGGTTGCTCACACTGTTCTGGCTTCGGCTCTTGGCAGCCCTTGCCCCAGGGACTTTTGGCCTGGTAAGAAGAGACTGAGCCGCCTTTCTCTGGGTGACTGAGCCTATTTCACATAAAACCTGAAAGCTGCTGGAAGCCAAATTCTTTTGACAGAGGAGAGAGGTGATGGAATCAAATGTACAGAGAAAAGGGGGGAAAAATAAACAAATGTAAAATAAAAAATAAAATAAAATAAAAGAGCCAGAAACAGACATGCCTTCATGTCTTTGTGAAACCTACATCCTAAGACCCTGTTACCCCATCTGAGGTTTTGTGTACCATTCCCGTTTCTGCAAACAAAATCTCTCTCCTTTTTTTCCCCCCTTGCTCAAGGATATTTTTTCCATTGATTTCTACAGAGAATAGAAGAGGGGGAGGAGAAGAGAGAGAGAGAGAGACAGAGACAGAGAGGAACCTCAATGTGAGAGTCAATGATGGGAGAGAATCATTGATCAGCTGCTTGATTTTTTAGAGAGGAAAGGAGGGAGGAGGGGGAGAGAAGGAGAAAGAGAAACATCAACGTAAGTGAGACACATCGATTGGTTGCCTCCTGCACACATCCCTACTGGGGTTAGGGAACCTGCAACCAAGATACATACCCTTGACCTGGCTATTGAACCCACAACTCTTTGGTCTGAGGGCCCAATACTCTAACCATTGAGCAAACCAGTCAGGGCCAAAATCTCTCTTTTTGTTTAAATTAGATCTATTTCTTCAACTTAAAAAGTTAAAACAGCTACAGGAAGGTACTGCGTTCAGGTAAGGGCGCAGGCGAAGAAAATTCAACTAATGTCTATTAATATGATCCCATTGATACCTAGAGGCCAGGTTCAGTGTGTGTCCTGTCCCGTTCTCCATCCTCAGCCCTGCCTCAGAGACCTCTGATGATGACTGCCACCAGCAGGTTTAGCTCAATCAGATCCACACCAGGTGGTACGTCAGGGGTCCTTTGCCTCTAAATTGAATTCAGAGCCCCTTTTACTGCTAATGTATTGGAGTCCTTGGTGTCTGAGTAATTTTGATTACTGCAGTCTACCACTAATCTTTACCAATGTCAGCTATGGTAGGAGAAAGTCTATTTTGTCAAAGCTGTGCATAACCTAAGTCTTGGTTATAATCACTATGCTACCTTGTTTATGAACCCATTGAGTAGTAGGGAAACTAGAAAAAAAAACAGGGTGCCAAGTCTTCTTGTCTACTTGCTCAATGAGATCCTCTCAGTGGGGTGTCACCTCCCATAAGCATACACATGGAGCATATACATTTTCACATCCCAAAAGATGCATCTACCTACCATTTCCTCAAGTGTCCTAGTCACCAATCCTCTAGTATAATTGCATAAAACTCTCTGAAAATGTTCTGGATAAGGATCCATTTCCACAGGCCATCTCTCCCGCCAGGGAAATTAGGCAGTAAAATGTCCTGGTCCACGTTTTGCCCACTGGAAGGATTTATCTTACCCATACTCCTTCAGGGTTATCTCTAAGTCTATAATTGGGTCAGAGTCCAGTTACAGCTGGTTCATAGCCATCAGTAAACACATTTATTCGTTTTCTTCCCAATAAACTCATCTAAAGAAAACTCCCTCTGCAACCAAAGGCAGGAGCTGAGGGGAGAGGTGCCTGGGTAGCAAGAGTAAGCATATTAGCAGTATGCACCACCTGCTTCTTCCATTTAATTGGCTCTTTTGGAACTGAACAATACCTTTTCAAATGGAAAGGGCTGCTAAACCACCTAGTGTATGGCTTAGGTTCAGACATCAATCAGTCCTTGATGGGCAGTGCTGGTCCTTGGAACACTTAGTGTGCAGAGGCCAAGAATTTAATCTCTATTAGAAATAAGGGGAAAAACAAAAGCAGCTTCCCAATAAGAACTCTTTTTTAAAAATATATATATATAGTTGATTTTTTTTTTTTACAGAGAAGAAGGGAGAGGAATAGAGAGTTAGAAACATCGATCAGCTGCCTCCTGCACACTCCCCACTGGGTATGTGCCCGCACCAAGGGACATGCCTTTGACCGGAATCAAACCTGAGACCCTTGAGTCCGCAGGTCGACGCTCTATCCACTGAGCCAAACAGGTCAGGACCCGATAAGAACTCTTATCTGTCAAGGAGAGCATTGCAATTCCCCAGTAGGGCTGCCATAGACTTCATTCATTCAGATTTGCCATGGATATTTGTATCCCCGGGGTCTTAAAAAATACACAGCAGATCTGCTGGCCCAGCTAGAGAGCCTTCTCCTGCCCTGCAGCCCACTCCAAGCTGGCAGACAGCCTTTCAGGCCAGAGTTAAAGGTTTGGAGTAGTTCTATATGCCGCCTCTAAAATGCAAAGAAGACCACCAAGTTTGTGCGGCATTTTTAGTGACAAAGAAAGCAAGTCTTACAAATATTGAAAAAGCAAACCAAACCAGATGTCTTGCTCTTATCTACACTCCGTCCAGGAAAGATTTACATTTCACAGATCTGAGGGGGACAACATATCAAATATTAAAAAGAATACACTATCTAAAATTTTTGCCTGGTATTAAACTCTGGAAGGGAGAAATAAGTAAGGAAATACCTTAATGTAGAAAAAAAAAAGTGGAGCCTAATAATACCTATTCTGGGAGTTATTTTATCTTATTTATTAATTATTTAAACTTATTCATCTTTAATCTCCCGCACTTTTGAAAAATACCAAGATTAATAAGGCACCTGCAAAAAGATGACTCAAACTCATTAAAGCATTTTGCATTTTTCCAGTACCTACCACAGTGTCTGGTTCTTTTCATAATCTCAATAAATGTTTTTTGAATGACTGATGGGATCCTCACCAGAAATAGTGTGAACTTTGGAGGCTAAAAACTTCTAGATTCAAACTCATCTTTAATCCTTACCAGTTCTGTGACTTGGGGGAAATTAGTTAGGCTGAATCGTGAACCCTCCAAAGATCTCCATCTCCTAGCCACAGGGACCTGTGACTATGTTACTTGAGATGGCAAAGGGAACTTCATAGATGGAACTAGATGTAAGGATCTTGGGTTATTCGGATGGTCTCACTGTGATTACGGGGGTCCTTAGAAGAGGAAGGCAGGCAGGTCTGAGTCAGAGATGGAGCTGTGAGATGAAGGCAGAGGTCAAAAGGAAAATGATCCTGCTGTAACCTTGATTTCAGGACTCCTGACCTCCAGCACTGCAGGAGAATAAATGGGTGTTGTTTTAAACCATTAAAATTGTGGTAATTTGCATAACTGAAAACTAATCAGGGAACTCTGAGCCTTCGTTTCCTTCTGGAAAACCCTGAAGTAATGTATTTGGACTGAGGATCAAAAATAATTTTAAAGTACTCAACATACTCGGCCGACATGGCTCAGTGGTTGAGCATCATTGACCTATGAACCAGAAAGTCACAGTTCGATTCCCAAGCAGGGCACATGCCTAGGTTGCAGGCTTGATCCCCAATGGGGGGCATGCAGATGCATCCAATTAATGATCTCTCTCATCATTGATGCTCCTATCTCTCCCTTCTCTGAAATCAATAAAAATATTTTTTAAAATAAATAAAGTACTCAACACATACTAAGTATTCAAAAAGTGGCAGCTATTATGGCACTGTATTTGTTAAGAGGTGCAACTTAGGGTACTGATTAAAAGCCTGGATTCTGGAGTCAAACTGAAGGCTATTCCTTTCCAGGCTTGGGATTCCTCATTTGTAACATGGAGTTCAGAATAGGCTCCTATCATAAGACTGTTGTGAGGATTATTTGAAAGATTTCATATAAAATACTGAGCCCCATTCCTGACACAAGGTTAACAATAATAAATGTTGGCTACAGCTACGACTGCTACTCCCACTCAGGCTATTTGTTTTGCAATTTCAGCACAGAAGCATTCAAAAATTATCTCTGTAATTGAAAAAGATGTCCTGGAATTTCCTGCCACCAGACCATGGTCACTCACTATGAACTTCAAAGACTGAAGTTAGCCTGGGGCCTAAATGGTAGCTTTATCCGGACCTCACCCAGATTTAATCTTAACCAATAATGTCCTCCATTCCATTCCAAAAAGGGGGAAAAAAATCTCTTTATTAAAACAACTAAACTAGGCTTCAGTAAGCATTAACAAAGGACAAGGCCAATAATTTTTTAGCTTTAGTAAACCAAACCCTTAAGATACAATTACAGCCCAGCCATTGTGGCTTAGTGGTTGAGCATCGACCTATGAACAAGGAGGTCATGGTTTGAGGCTTGATCCCCAGTAGTGGATGTGCAGGAGGCAGCCAATTGATGATTCTCTCTCTTCATTGATGCTTCTATCTCTCTCCCTCTCCCTTCCTCTTTCTCACTCTGGAATCAATAAAAACATTTTTTTTAATCAAATGGGAAAAAGAAATCATTTGTGGAGAATGGAACCCCTAAAATAAGGACCAATCTTCAAGGCATTCCAGGTCAAGGACACAAAATAAAAGGTCCAGAGCCTTGAAAACTTGGTGTGGAGGAAAACTCTGAACATCCTAATATAAAAGTATACAGTGCAACTGATGGATAGCGAGTGTGAAGATGGCTTTAGTGGACTCATGAAGGATTTTGTTTGCCAACCCAAGACATTTAGATTTTAACCTATAAGGAAAGAAAGCCATAGAGGAGTTTAAGCAGAGTAGGACATGATTCAATTTATGTGCCAGAGCCTCACTCTGGGTCAGTACTGGAATCCATGAGAGGATTAGAGCAGACCCAGGGAGCCCTGCCAGGCCCTCACTGCATTGCCCAGGAAGGGCCTCTGCCCTGGATGAGCGTCAGAACAACCTGGGAACCTTTTAAAAATAGTGATTTGGGCCTCATCCCCAGAGGTTCTGGCTCTGTTGGCCTAAGGTGGGTCTGGAAATTATTAAATATACATGTTTAGGGTCAGAGAGATTCAAATGCCCTGAGGTTGTGAGCCACTGAAACAGGAATATTCTTAAGCTAGAGTTAGGAGAAGGGGGGAAGTAGGAGAGACTGGGGATAAAAACCAGTGGAATGTGGTGATTAAAGGGATGGTGACGGAATAAGGAACAGGGATGCATGTGTGCCAGAAGCCAATTCCAGCATATCACAATTGCAAGAGTTTTGTCAAAGGTTGATGGAATTTAGGGACTCAACAAGGGCTGAGTCACATATGCTGTCGCCTGTTGGGAATGGCTAAAGGCATTTCCCCAAACCTGAAAAGGATGATAGCTTGCTGCCAGACAGCTCAGGGCATCTTAATCTACATGTTACTGCCTGCTACTGGCCAAACACCTGAACAGCGTAAGGCGGTTTCTCCAAAACCTGATAATCTGACCATGAACTCTGTAAATGAAACCTGACCCTTTAATGTATATATCTCCACCTCGCCTTAGGACAAATTGTATTCATAAAAAGCAAGGGGTCCTGAGACGAGGAGATCTTAGTTTCTTTAGCTAGGCTCCTCTGACTGCCTATAATGCCTTTCAAAATTATGCTTCATCTCTGGACTCTTTATTAAGTTACACACAGCCCTTCTCCAGATTGCTGAACACTTCTAGATGCTGAAACAAGAACCCTGGCACATGTGGAATTCAGACACATCCTACTTTTTTTGCTTGGGCCACTGGATTGATTTTGATGACATTAAACTGTACCAGGCAATGTTTAAGAAGACTTCACCCAAGGAACAAGATGTTTCTCAAAAAAAAAAAAAAAAGGTGAAATACTACTTCAGCAAGCTACCCAGTGAATCTGAACATTACTTGGTGGTAGAACAAGAATTTGGAAGAAGCTGACATTTTCAATTTTTTATGCTAAGAATTCAATACCTTTGTCATCTTTGGGGGGAGTGCAGAGGATCAAAAGAATATCCCTCTGGTAATACACACACAAAGCAATTCCCAAACGTCCCTCTGAGGAAGATGCTACAGACAGTGCCAGGCACTAGCTTGGCAGGGCTTTTAGCAGAATGGTTTAGTTTTCATTTAGTAATGAGTTGTAAGAGGAGGGTGCAGGATCCTGAATGGTATCTTTCCTGTTTTCAAGATTTGACAACTGAAAACCACAGCTGAGCACAAAAGGTCTGACACTGAAGGAACACAATGCCTGTTCTTTTCCACTTATTTCCAAATGTCTAATCAGTTCTTTGATGAGCAGCACAATATTCTGTTTTCCCTGGCACATCATTCTTTAATGTGAAGAAAGGAGTAGGAGAGAGATAGTGGAGCTGACGAAAGGCAGAGTAATTATGAAAAGCACTTAGACAGTACTTACTGTGTGCCATACACTGTTCTCAACATATTTAATTCTGCCCTAACAACCCTCTGAAGGACACACTCTTAAGATCCTCAGTTTTCATATGAAAGTGGAGGCCTAAAGAGGAACTTGCTCAAGGCCACACAGCTAGTAAATAGCAGAGCTGGGACAGAAGAACACAGCTGGGTGCCCGTCACCACTCCTAACCTGGACAGAGGGGGCGCTACACCTGCACCTTTTTATATTTAATTTATATTTATATTTATATCATTTATATTTAGAGAAACATCAATGATGAGAATCATTGATCGGCTGCCCCCTGCACAATCGGGGATCAAGCCTGCAACCAGGACACATGCCATGACCAGGAATTGAACCGTGACCTCCTGGTTCACAGGTTGATGCTCCACCATTAACCAACCTCGGCCATGCCACCTGCACCTTTTAGCCCAACAAGGATTTGATTCCACTCAACTCCACTGGACACTATGGGAGTTGCCTGGGCGTTAAACCAGTTTGCCCAGCAAGAGGGTGGCTCATAAAGCATATGTTTGCACATTGAGGAGATGAACCAATGCAGAGAGAAAGGTTGAAGACCTAGGAGAGGGGAAAATTGATGGAACAAGGTTCTGGAGAACGTAAACCAAGGTGAGTGAGGCTCCCATCACCCAAATGAAGGGATTGCCTTTTACCAGGAAAAAAGACAAGAGGTCAGGATGCAGGTAACTTCTAGACACACTATGGGAACTGATGATACAAGAAGCAAAATGTGTGTTGAGAGAGAAAAGCCAGGAGTGGTCTGGGGTGTTGGCTTGGAGTTTCCACTTCT
>NW_006298634.1:7611-10186 GCF_000327345.1 Myotis davidii
CTTGTAGGTAGGTTAGGGCCAAGTGCAAAATGAAAAGCAGGGTTTCTGGTCCGAAAATTATTTAGAATTTCAAGACAACAAAAGCACAGCATTGAAACAATCAGCATAAATGGGTCCTGCCGAGTGTGGGGCCCTGAGCGACGGCCCACGCCGCGAGGCCGGCCCTGACCACAGGTCATGGGTGAAGTGAGTCTATGTGACATCAATCGGAACGCACAGACCAGATTTCTGATCCACTCTACAACCTCTAACAGCACTCTCTTTGTGTGGAAGGAGAAGAGAAACAGGTGGTGATTTAAAGCCTTCTGACCACGGGCAGTTCTCCATCTTTTGATTTTGTAGCTGAGTGAACACCCTCTTTCCATAACGGAGGGTGTTGATTTTTATTCGTGAGCAATTCTTGCTTATTATCCCAAAATCTTTTGCTAGATTTTTCTTTAGTAATAACATCAGAAAAAAATGATCAGCTGCCGAAACCGGTTTGGCTCAGTGGATAGAGCGTCGGCCTGCGGACCGAGGGGTCCCGGGTTCGATTCCGGTCAAGGGCATGTACCTGGGTTGCGGGCACATCCCCGGTGGGAGATGTGCAGGAGGTAGCTGATCGATGTTTCTCTCTCATCGATGTTTCTAACTATCTGTTTCTCTCCCTTCCTCTCTGTAAAAAATCAATAAAATATATTTTTAAAAAATGATCAGCTTAAGAACTTACTGTTTCATTCCTTTAAAAAAATTATCAATTCCTTAATATTATTAAATGTCTAAAAAATGTTCAAATTTCAAAAAAAGTGTGTTTCCTCAGAAATCACATTTCTTAACAAAACAAAATTATTTCATTTAAAAAGAATAGACAATATCATCATAGGGCAATAGAATAAAAATAATTTCTGTAAAGGAACTTTGAAACTAACTAATATCCTATATCCTGTGGAGAATAAATGGGTTACAAGTCATATTGTATAAATATTACATAGCAGGGTTCAAATTATATTTAATTTCAGAAAATTGATATTTCATTAAGGGTTCCCTTCAAACATAAATCTCACTTTCTTCCAAAAAAAATTAATGTTTTTTTTCAAAAAGAAGTGTTTTTAATCATTAGTTGAAAATATTTGTTTTAGAGCTAATGAGATAATCAAATATTTGTTTAAATACTTGAGCATTCTGACTTGATCCTTGCGATCCTCTAGTCTGCTGTTGGATCTCTATATAATATTCTTTATTTCAGTCAGTGTATGCTTAATTTCTATTTGGTCCTTTTTCATATCCTCGAGGGTCTCACTAGATTTTTTGAGTGTTTCAAGTATTTAAACAAATAATTATAACTCTTATAATTATTTTTGTTGCCATGAACTTTCAAGATACTAAGTGTACCTGCTGGTTATGTTTTCAAAGACATTCGTGCTATCAGACCAGCTGAAACTATTTTAACTATGTTTATAGAGATTTTGTGGCAGCCAGATTGCACATGAGGAAACATTTTCAAAATAAATAAAATTGCAGAGATAAAAAGAAGCAGGTAGTATCTTCTAGTTCTCCCTCCTGTCTTAAAAAAATTCACTAATATAAACATTCCATTTTAAAAAACCTTTAGGAATGTGAGTTACAACAGTTTGCATATGCACCTCAATTTTTCTTTCTACTACCACTATAGGAAATTCATGTAGCCTTAGATCAAACTTAGAGCCTGCTAATTATTATGTCTGTGCTTTGAGCATTCTGTCAAAATCTCTGAAACATCTTCATTGGAGCAATAGGAGTTCTCATTCCTCAGATGATTATAGAAAGCATATAGAAAGAGGAGCTATTCACATCATCATTCTATTTTTTGTGTGTGCTATTTAATCCGCACCCAAGGATAGGTTTATGGATTTTTAGAGAGAAGGGAACGGAAAGAGAGAGGGAGAGAGAAACATCAATCAGTTGCCTCCTGTATTCTCCCCAACTGAGGATCAAACACAATACCTAGGTATGTATCCTCACAGGGAGTCTAACCCACAACCTTTTTTGATGTATGGAACAATGCTTCAACCAACTGAGCCACCAGGCCAGGCTCATCATTCTGACTTGATCCTTGCGATCCTCTAGTCTGCTGTTGGATCTCTATATAATATTCTTTATTTCAGTCAGTGTATGCTTAATTTCTATTTGGTCCTTTTTCATATCCTCGAGGGTCTCACTAGATTTTTTGAGTGTTTCACTAGATTTCATGAGGGTCTCAATAACTTTATCAGCGCTTTCTAGAAAATTCTTGAAAAACCTTACAAGTGTGGTTTTGAACTCTATATCCAGTAGTTTGCTTTCCTCCATTTCTGTCATTTGTGACCTGTTTCTTTGTCTCCACATTTTTTATGCTTTCCTGTGTTCATAGAGTGGCTTTCCGTTCTAGGTGTCCTATAGAGCCCAGTGGCTCAGCCTCCCCAATTACCTGAGGTGGACACTCTTGGTGCACCCCTTTGTGGGCTTTGTGCACAGTCTTGTTGTAGTTAAGCCTTGATTGTTGTAGATATCACTAGGAGGAATTGACCTCCAGGCTAATTGTCTGTGAGAATCAGCTGTGTCTACAGTGGGAGAAATT
>NW_006298634.1:10550-25247 GCF_000327345.1 Myotis davidii
CTCAGTGTGCTTTTCTCTTTCCTTCTAGTTGTAGAATTTCCACTCAGCCATCCTTCCTGTGGTTCTGGATGATGTCCGTTTTGTCTTTTAGTTGTATTTTTGAAGTGGTTGTGCGAGGCAGCAATTTTCGGTGTTTACCTATGCCGCCATCTTGGCTTCTCCCACAAGTTTATCTTATAAAGGAGACCCTGAAAGTGACAGGTGTGTATCCTATCCTGTATAATAAAAGTGACCGAACACCAGAACAACCAGAAAGACCAGTCGACCAGTCACTTTGACGCGCACTGACCAACAGGGGGCAGACGCTCAATGCAGGAGCTGCCCCCTGGTGGTCAGTGCACTCCCACAGTGGGAGCACCACTTGGCTGACTGGGATGAGCGGCACTCCCACAGTGGGCTGATCCCCGCAGGCCACTCCACCACCACCAATGCATGAATCCCATGCACCAGACCTGTAGTAATATATAAAATATCTACACAGGTACTCTCTTCTTTCCAGCATCTTCCCACTAGAGCAATCTTAGACATCCCCGATTTGTGTTCAGCATTTTCTCAGAAGTAACACTGATCTTAAACCATTCCTTTCTTCTGACCAAAATGATAATTTGTTAGTTGCAGTGGTAATGCACTGGTTTTCACTGTCCATCCTTACACCTCTTCAGGATTGCATTCTCTCACCCAATTATGTGAACCTGATTGGCCTGCCCATCCCCTTCCCGTTTTCCTACATGCATTTTAATGCCAGTGAGATCCAGGCTCAGTCAATTATAAAAAACCCTTTTCCCAGCCACAGTGGTTCCATGTGGACACTCTCACACTTTAATGTGCACACCAATCAGCTAGGGACCTTTTAACATGCAGATTCCCATGCAGTAGATGTGGGCAGGCCTGAGCATCTACATTTCTAACAAGCTCACAGATGACACTCGTTCTGCTGCTGATCTGTGGACAACATTGGGCGTAGCTAAAACCTAGATCTCCAGTGGTCTCGGGGTGTATTCTTACCAAACCAGGCCAATTAACCAACACAGAGAAAGCCAAAGGAGAGGAATAACTATTTTGTTTCTTCTTGGAGCTAGTTGTACCTGGTACCAGTTCCTCACTCCAGTTCCACAAGCCAATAAATCTCCTTTATGTTTAAATAAGACGGGGTTGGTTTTCTTCATCACAACCAAAAGAATGCATAGACTATAAACCTTCTTTAGACATCATCTAACAGGATCCAAACTGCCCTGAGCAAAGCTAGTCCTCATTTGCTACACTTGCAACCTACCTACCTACCTTAAAGAATTACGAATTCTGACTCGTGATTATCAAAAATAAGTAGAAACAAATACATAATTGCCAAATTATCCGTTACAAGTTTGAAATTCAATTTTTTTATTATAACAGTCGTCATATATGTAAAGCTAATATAATTCTTTTAAGGCTTCTCTTTGAGTGGGAAAAACAGTATTCCTTATAAATGTTCATTTCTGCTCTAGATGGCTTGGCTCAGTGGATAGAGCGTCGGACTGAGGACTGAAGGGTCCCAGGTTTGATTCCAGTCAAGGTCACATGCCCAGGTTGTGGGCTCGATCCCCACTTGGGGGCCTACAGGAGGCAGCCAATTAAATATTCTCTGTCATCATTGATGTTTCTATCTCTCTATCCCTCTCCCTTCTTATCTGAAATCAATTTTAAAAAATTTTTTAAAGATCTTATTTTTAAAAATAAAAAATAAAAATAAACAAATGTTTGTTTCAAAACAGCTAGCTTGCTATACGTGTTTCTCAGGTGACTCTCCATAGGTGACTATAGCTCTGGAACCAGGGAAAGAAGTACAATACAGCTTCTACCTGTTATGAGGTACAGACACTTGAAGAGCTAAACTAGTATTCTAAACAACTTGCTGTTGGGTCCTAAAATTCCATCATGTCCATATGTGTCTACCAACTACACTCATCCATAAAAGTGTAAACTAATTGTTTTTCATTCACAGCAAAGATTAGTTGAGATCACTTTGCAGTTCTAAAAGTAAGCTCTCTGGCAAGTGCACTGCAGATCAAATCAGTCCTCCTCCATTCGCATGGCCTAAATTATTAATCACCCCTGGAGAATAGAAGGGAGGCAATTCTGAAGACAAGGTTAAGTAAACACTTGGAGAAGTCTTCTGAGTGAAAAATGACTCATTGTTCTGAGGGGTGCTAATGTCACAGTTCTCAAACAAACAAACAAAAATGGAATAGATATTCCCATTAGAAGTACAAATAATAATTAGCAAGTGCACAATGCATAGTTGCTATCCTTTTTTAGAGGAATTTATTTCTAATCCAAGCAGCAGTTTATTAAAGCCTTTCTTTTCTGAGGTTAGAATAAATGAAGACAGCAAAACTGTACCGGGTCAGTTCTAACTCATGGCCTTTTTATGCCTTTTCCTCCTGGAAGCCTGTCCGTCGTCTTGGACTCAGAAGGGGGTGCCTTCCCGGATTCCCATCGCCTCCCCAACTCCCCCCATCACACCACAATGGTTCACTTTTCTGAGTCCCTCTCTGCCTCTTCCCACACCCCTTTACACAGTTAAGTATTTAGCACAAAGTTAGTGTTTTAAGTATGTGTTTACTGCATGGACAAGAAAGTTAGAAGATACTAGCTTATAGCCCATTTAATTCATAATTTGAGGGGCACCTTCTTTGCTTGTAGGTTGCTTGCACAGTGCTGATACAATCTGCTTTGGTAAAATTTTATAGCTCATCCAGTTTGTGCTTTTTATTTTGTTTTATGTATTAACATGAAAAGGTTGGTTTTTTCTACATAAAATAAATCTACCCGCTGCTGCTATGTTTGGCTTTAAAAGCCATCGGTGTTATGCTTTTTAAAAACTTCAAATCCAAAGTCATAGCAAAGGGTTTAATAGTATCAATAACAGAAACAGGTTAAATACCTTTACTGTCTCAGAGTAAGGAAGGAAGGAACTTGTGCTAGGTTTTTCTGCCATTGAATTATATCAACAAGTGCCACTAGGGGGTGCCTCGTCTCTTCTTATTTCCAGTAAACAGAATGCTGCATGGAAAGCTCACGCTGCTTTCCCATAAACCAGTATCTTCAGTCTTCGTTGTATATGCAAGTTTCTTTATTCTCAATATCATGTTAGCCTTTACAGTGGCATCTATAAGCCAATAACTTCATTCATGTTTATTGAATACTAGTCAATTTACTCTCAAATGATCAATTTCCTTAATGAATTGTACATAATTTTTTTTTCCTGTTTTCATGGCTCCACTGACATGCTAAGAAAACAACTGTTCAGTATCAGAAGTAATAAACTTTTCCATTCCAAAAATAGAAAAAAATTATGTGTATGCTTGAAGAAATTCAAAGAAAAAAGACTTAGCAACTATTTTTATCTTAATGATGAACTTCCCAAATTTTGTCAGTACATGAGACATGTAAGTATCTCAGTAACCTTTTCATGATGTCCCAAGACAAAAAAAAAAGTTCTGTTTATTAAGTAGTTAGGTTTAATAACTTAAGAGTATTTTAGTTCTCACATTTTAAATAGCTGAGGTTTTTGTGGTTTTGTTTTTTGTGTGGTTTTTTTTTTTCAAAAAACCAATAAACAGAAAGAAAAGAAATACATTTTATTACTTCACACTTCTATTAGTTATCTATTTCTGCCTAACAAATTATCCCTAAAATGTAGTGGCTTAAACAAGTACTTATTATCTTATTATGTCTATGGGTCAGCAATCATCGAGGGGCTCAAATGAGTGGCTAGGTCTCTGGAACTTCTCTGAGGTTGGAGTCAGGACATCAGCTGGGGCTGCGGCCACCTGAGGCCTGGCTAGGGCTGGAAGATTCACTTCTAAAATGGCTCCCTTTCATGGCTATCGGCAGGAGGCCTCCAGTTCCCTGCTAGTTGTTGGAAAATGGGCTCAGTTCCTTGGCATGTGGGCACCTCCATGATGCTGCTTGAGTGTCTGCACAACATGGCAGGTGGCTTCCCCAGAAGTGAGTGATTCGAGGGAGAAAACAAGAAGAAGGTTGCAAATAATAATTAGCAAATGCACCATGCATAATGACATAGACTTGGAAGACTCGTACCATCAATTCGGCCGTCTTCTATTTTTTAGAAACTAGTTACTAAAGGCCATACTCAAGGGGAGGGGATTCAGCTCCATCTCTTAAAAGATTATTGAATAATCTGGGACCCAGTTTAAAACCACTGCACTTACCTGTAGAATAGAATAGACTGAATAGAAGGGTGGGGTAAGGCATATTTACTTTCTGCCTGAGCTGGGACATCCACCTTCTCCTGCCCTTGGACCTCAGCACTCTTGGTTCTTGAGCATTTAGACTTGAAATGGGACTTAAACCATTGACTGGCCTGGATCTCAGGCCTTCAGGTTTGGACTAGAACTACACCACCAGCTTTCCTGGGCTTCCAGCTTATAGATAGCAGATGACGGGACTTCTCAGTCTCCATAAACACGTGAGCCAATCCCTCATAATAAATCTTTTCTACTTATCTTCCTACATGTGTCCGATTGCTTCTGTTTCTCCGGAGAGCCCTGTCTAACCTAGGCGATCTACACTCAAACTTTGGAATCAGATTAGAAACCACTACCCTCATTTCCTGTTACACGTTGATTTTCATGCGCTACCTGCTTTTTATCACAGCAACCACTGAACACCCAGCCTCACAAAGATAGGTCTTCTAAAAAAGTCATGTAGCTCAGGCTCAGGTTGCAAAAGGGAGCTACCTTGAGCTAGTAGTTCATACAATGGCCAACAGGTGTTGCTGTGTTTCCCTCGAAATTTTCAAGTATGTCATCTATCCCCTATGACTTCACTCACGTCCCCCTAGACTGGCTCAGGGCACAATTTGGGAACCACAGACTTAATGGCCATCACAGAGGTGAAAATTAAGGTTGAATGCATGTTTTAAAAATCTTCCTAGACATGCAAAAAATAGTTTCCCTATTGCTCCAGGAACATTATAAAAGAAAAATGAGGAGGCTATTTCTATCCATGGTATTAAAGTAGAATGAAAGTTTTATTTTGTTATAAATGCTTGAAGAATGTAAAAGTATTCTAAGAGCAGAACTCTTTTTCCTCCACCCGTTTTAGCCAAATATCAGCTGGAAATGAAGAGAAGGCGATCCAAGAATTTAAAAAAAGAAAATACAACCTAAAATTGTGCATAAAAAAAAAACTAGTATCCAAAAAAATAACTGTCTTCTTTTCTTTTCTTTTCTTTTCTTTCTAAACACCTATTAAACCAAATCTTAAGGGAAAGATCACTGGACATTAAGAAAGAGGTCCACCCGTCTTTATAATTTAGTGCAGTTACTTTTCTTCTTGTGTGTACTCTGCTAACATTATTACAAAAAACAATAATTCCCTCCTTTTTATAAAAAAATTGTCTTTTCCTTTCTAATATAATGGCATTTTAGCATCTGTGCCAAATGATTACATAGTACACCATTTCCTCATTCACAGGAAATTAGTCATCAATAAAAAGAAAGCTCAGGTAATGAAAGATCTTCCTGTTAATTTCAGTGGATAGAAAAACAAAACAAGAAAAGGCCCAACGTATTTCTCTCTGCTCCTTCCTTTGAAACCCCACTAAAATAACAAAAATTCCTTTTTAATGGCAGGATCCCACACAAGAGAGAGAGAGAGAGCAAAAGAAGAGGTGATGATAGCAGATGACTATTTTCCACGAAATACTGAAAGATAGAAAGCTGTTAACCAACAGTCATAACTTAGGTTTCAGCGTTACCTGTTCTCCTAAGCAACCAAAGAAGAAAAAAAGCCAACTGGGAGCAGGTTGGGTCAGACCAAAGAAACCCAGGGCATTTCCATCAATAGACGAACCAGGGGCTCTGCAAACATTGGCTTTGCATTTGGAACTGGAAACAGGAGGCTTTGTGTAAAGCCTGACTAAAGAGTTAGGATGATGTTCAATGAGTCTACTTCCAGGGCAAGAGGGGCAGAGCGGTGTGTCTACTTTCCATCTGGTAGAGCTAAAAATATTAGTAAAGGGTCAAGTGCAGTCTATATTTGACTGGATTTTCCAAGGTATGCTTATTTTGTTTTGGTAGGTTGAAGGCAAAGGGTGGGCAAATTCTCCAAAAGAAATAATACTCAACATTTCCAGCAACAGGGAACCAAGGGCAAACTACAGCATGCCTCAGAAACATTGACTCAGAAATGAGTTATTCAGAAGGTCTTGCTTTCAAAGCCATGAACAGTGGGTTTATCCTAATTTTTTTAATTATTATTATTTTAGCTTAATCCTCACCCTACGTAGAACATGTGTAAAGAGAGGAAGGGAGCGCGCGAGAGAGAAAGAAACACGATGTGGGAGGGAAGCATCAATAGGTTGCCTTCTATACGCTCCCTGACTGAGGATCAAACCTGAAACACGGGTATGTGTCCTGACCGGGAACCAAACGTACAACGTTTCGGTGCGCAGGACGACACTCAACCAACTGAGTCACTCTGGCCGGGCAAGAAGTGAGCTTAATTAGCCAAGTTTTCAGTCACCAACAGATGATACTGAGCAATCTAGCAAAGAATATTGTGAAAATAAAAGGGGATGGGGGGATACCATCTACCCATGTCTTTTCTTTGCTATGCTCTTGTGGTGGCTACTTCACCCTAACATATACTGGCTTATATGAAGACACCAACTGCCTGATTGCAATTTGACTTTCAGAAATCTTAACGAACATGTTCTGATTAGAACTAAAGAAAAGGTAGTCTAGATGACACTTTCTCATCGACTTACCCTCCTCGGGAGTTCAGGAAAAGGTCACTTTTAAATTTCCACCAATGATACATTTTGTGCAAAGCCCTGTATGGAGGGTATCATCAGAGGCTGCTTCCTGAGAGAGCTATACCCCTGGAACCCCCAAACTCTGTTACAGGGACATATTGTCTCCCCTTTCCTGACTACATTTACTTATAAAGCCATGAAAACTTGATAGGTAAAAAGTAGCTCAATTGGCACAAATCCTAAGAAGAGTGTCCATACTATTTTTATCGGATTCCATTATAAAACATTTATAATTCAACTCAAATCTCTGAACTCAAAAATACAGAAATAACCTGACTTCATGCTGACAGTTGCTATAGGCCAGTGATGGCGAACCTTTTGAGCTCGGCGTGTGAGCATTTTGAAAAACCCTAACTTACCTCTGGTGCCGTGTCACATACAGAATTTTTTTTGGTCTTTGCAACCATAGTAAAACAAAGATTTATATTTTTGATATTTATTTTATATATTTAAATGTCATTTAACAAAGAAAAATCAACCAAAAAAATGAGCTCATAGGTTCGCCATCACTGCTATAGGCAGTGGAGCCAAGCACAGCAGGACCTGGAAAGGAGACACATCGAGGACTGAATTCTTACTCCATGAATGTCTAGCTGCTGGGTAAGTTTTGAGATCTCTAACCACTCGGCACCTCAGTCTCTTCATCTGCAAAATAAAGAAGCTGAGGTTTTCTTGACTGTGGTCTACCATAGCAAGTACCTTACATAAGGACATTTCAATATTAGATCTCCCTTTCCTCTTATTTCTTGGGGCATGAGGGAAAAGTGTGGTAGGCATTTCCCTTTCAAAGGACCAGATTCTACACTCTCTTTCCTCCTGTGGGATGCAAGAAGAAAGAGAAGATATTAGCCTATGAAAGACCACCGTGTGAGTTTGCGGTCAAGTCACATTAGAGGATTTGGAAAATCAGATCCAGCCCCAGGTTCTGCTCTTTCACTCTGGCGCCTGGACTTCCTTAAGTCACTGGCAGAGGTTCTTTTTCTAGTGTCATTGTCATAGCAAAGGCGAGCTAGCACCAGCTGGCTTGCCCTCTTCGGAAGTGGTCTCTTAACCGAGATTACACGAAGATAACCCATTGATGTCCCTTTTCAGGAAAGTTAGACGGAAAGTCAGTGAAGAAAAACCGCAACCACATACGAGACGTGGGGGAATAGGGAGATAAAAGTTTTTTCATAAATTAGCAGAAGATTATAATCAGGAATTCCTCATCTTTTCTCCTTAGGTATCATCTATAATGTAATCTTGCCCTTGTGGAGAGTAGAATACACAAAAATCTCAGGAACTGGAAAGTGCAGAGATTCTTAAAAGAGATGACCCCAATTTGTAGATATAGAAACTGTTCAGGGATGGCAAGAGCCTTCTCCATCCTAGTGCAGCTAACTAGTGGTGAGCCCCCTTTCTATCTATACACATTCCTCTTTAGCTGTTGAATTCCAGTGCGTGTGAAAACTGTATTTTTGTGTGCTGCATTGTTCTACTATTTAGGAATTAGCTAAGAAGCCTTGCATGTATTTTAAGGAATTCTCAACAATAGTCCTGCTTTTTATGTAGGTGAGATATTTTCAGGGGTGAGTGGAAAAAGTGAGACTGGACGTTTTAAGAATTCAAAGAGAAAATAAGAAAATAGTCTGACACCCTGTTGCTCACTCTAGAAATAAAAAGGAGAATGTCATTTCCCTCCTCTGTATTGTTCTTAGGTTTCTCTCCCAACACAGAAATTTCAAAGACGCTTTGCTAAAACCCAGAAAGTTGCTATGCAACCTACCCCTGAGATGATTTCTTCCCACCTTTCATCCTGAGGATCTATCATTCTGCTACTTAAGGAACAAGCATGCTGTGTCAGAAGGAAGGAGACTGTAACAGTAGCCATCGGAATCAATTGTCAGTGGAGCTTTCTAGCTTGCCATGGCTCCTTAGACACTGAAGAAATCCCACAAATGAAACTGACTTGCCATAAAATGTGCCTGTTTCCTATGACATTTGCTCATTGCTTCACGAGGCACCAGAGATACCAATGTTTCACTGGTTGACCCTGCGGGGTCACCTCTGGGTCTTGTTGCCCAGACACTGAACCGTGCCCAAGAGAGGCCTGCGAGGAAGAGGTTGTATTCTCAGCAGTTGTTTTGCCCATGGCTTAAACTAGACATGTTAGCAGTTCCTCAAAGATAGCAGCATTAGTCAGACTCGTGGGGGAAACAGTGAAAAATGAAACCTACCCTTTCACATGCTTGACAAAAACATGTCAGTTGAGACAGGCACAGGGCAGAATATGAGAAGTCTGTTTTCAGGGTGCTGGTAGAAAGGGTGAAGGCATTAGAGCCCTTCATATCCCAATTAAAATTCCAGAGCTGCCATGTACCCACTGTATGACCTTGATGAAGTAACTTAACCTTCAAAATTTACTTTCTTATATACAATGGGCATGATATGACTAACTCAAGAAGTTATTATGGGCAACAACAAAAACAACATATGTAAAGTGCTCGTCCCAGGTGTGGGCAGCAGTGTGCACACAACAATCCACGTGAGTATGATGCTGATGATGATTATTCTAATCCAAACTCTGCCATTTGCCAACTGTATGTCCTTGGGTGAGGTATTCTGCGTATCATTTTCTTCCACGGGAAAATAAGGAGAATAATACTGACCTTACAGGGTTCTTCTGGGAACCAGAAATGGTATGTGGGAAGTATCTAGCTACAGTATCTAGCCTAGCACAGGCAGAATCTTGATAATTTGCTGTTGTTATTGTTTTCGATACCACCTATGTTTTACCTAACAATCTTTTTAAGCTTGAGAGAATTCATGTTTCATATAAAGGTTGGCTCTTCTTGATATGATCAATTTCTATACCAGTCCATCTGTAAATATGCTTTTTTTTAAATGTGTTTTTATTGACTTTTTAGAGAGAGAGGATGTGGGGGGGGGGGAATAGAGAAATAGAAACATTGATGAGAGGAGACATGGATGGTCTGCCTCTTGCACTCCCCCTACTGGGAATTGAGCTCACAACTGGGCATGTGCCCTGACCTGGAATCAAACCTCTTAGTTCCTGGGTCAACACTCAACCACTGAGCCACACTGGCCGGGCCATATGTAAATGTTTACTCAAGAGATAAACAAGATTTCTTTGTCTCTTAAGTCCCTTTCAAGCTCTGTTAGGCATAACTCCCCAAAAAGTTGTGGCTGAACATCAAACCAGTGTCCCCTACTATGAATAGGGCTCATCAGAGCCACTGTGAAAGGAACACACTAAAACTTCCCCAGCAAATGGAAATATGCACTTTGGGCAATTTGGATTAAAGCATTTAGGGAGCATTTTATTCTCTTTGGCCTCAACTCTGGAGTATCTTATTGTCACGAATTGGTGTATCAGTCAAGGAAGAATGGATTTTATTCAAGGAGCATTCTGGCTAGCCATCTGGTCTACACACCCTGGACACCAGAATCTTGATTCCATTAGCAGTTGAATCCACATGATTACAGCACTTCTTTTAAAACAGGTGTTCTCAACCTTCTGGCCCTTTAAATACAGTTCCTCATGTTGTGACCCAATCATAAAATTATTTTCGTTGCTACTTCATAACTGTAATGTTGCTACTGTTATGAATCATAATGTAAATATCTGACATGCAGGATGGTCTTAGGCGACCCCTGTGAAAGGGTTGTTCAACCACCAAAGGGGTCGTGACCCACAGGTTGAGAACTACTGTTTTAAAGAATGCCAATTTTTTTTCAATTGAGAAAAAAAAAGACGATAGTTGAGAATACAGAGCTCAAAATATGGAAGAACAATATTCACTTTCAAGTCCTCAGTTCTGCAGTTTCGGGCCCTGCAGTGCCAGTCCACCTCCCCACCTCTCCCTACCAATTCAACCCTCCATGGCACCCGTGGTTTAAAGATTCCCACACCAAAATCCAAGGCGCCAGGATCCTAAAAGCCCTACTCTTCATCTTGGCCAAACATGTCAACCAGGCATATATTTCTAAATAAGATTTACAAATTATTTTTTTTAATATATTTTATTGATTTTTTACAGAGAGGAAGGGAGAGAGATAGAGAGCTAGAAACATCGATGAGAGAGAAACATCGACCAGCTGCCCCCTGCACATCCCCCACTGGGGATGTGCCCGCAACCCAGGCACATGCCCCTGACCGGAACCGAACCCGGGACCTCCCAGTCCGCAGGTCAACGCTCTATCCACTGAGCCAAACCGGTTCCGGCTACAAATTATTTTATAAAGATGAACCTCCCCTTCAGAGAAATTAGGCCCCTTCACCAATTCTTCTATGATATGTTGGTTCACCAACTGTCCTATGATATGTCAGTTTAGATGTCTTAGCCTAGGTTTTTCTCAAAAAAAAAAAAAGAGTCTATGACAATGTAAATGTAATTTGGGGCTAGTTAATCCTAAGGAACAAGAGTAAGGGGTTTAGTAAAAGTGAAATTGGGAAAAGAAAGATAAACCAAGGTTGTAGAGTAAGTAGTCCCCCCCTTATCCAAGGGGGATATGTTCCAAGAGCCACAGTGGATGCCTAAAACCATGGATAGAATCAAACCTTATATAAATTATGTTGTTTCCTACCCATATACCTTTTCACTTGCTTTTCCTTGGCATATCTGAAATGCCAGCATCACTACTCCGGTGTTTTGAGGTCATTATGAAGTAAGATAAGGGTTACTTGAACACAGCACTGTGATACCACACCTAATGGGCCGGTAGCGTATACAGTGAAAACATCCTGACTAAGGGATGATTCGTGTCCTGGGTGAGATAAACGTAGATGGCACAAGATTTCGTCACGCCGCTCAGGACAGCGCCCAATTTAAAACTTACGAATTGTTTCTTTATAGAAATTTCTCTTAGTCAGATGGCAGTTGACACAGGTAACTGAAACCATGGAAAGTGAAACCATGGATAAAGAGAAACTATAATATTATCAAACTGGTCTTCACTGTGGGCAACTGGGCCTTTATCCTACTAGAGACTCTTTGAGAAATTGCATAGAATGTGATTCAGCGTTGTTCACATGAGGGATGAAAGAGTAGATGAGTTGTCCATCTCCCATCCTCTGCTGGTCAAGGGTTGCCCCCATTGAAATGTTAACCTTTCTCCCTTTTGCGTCTGTCCATGCAGCAGAATGGCTGAAAAGGTTCCCACGGGCATCTCCCCAGGGGGAGAAAGCAATAGCTTTGCAGTGTGGCTAAGACTGGTGCAGTCTGGTTTTACCTGCCTCAGCTGGTAGCCATAGCAACGATTGGATTTAAAACCATTTACTCTAAGGTGAAAAGGTAAAGCAGAGCATAAACATGACCTTGCTGCTCATGTGACCTCGAACGCATGATTCACATTAAGATATTCTTCAATATTTTATCAACCCTAAAAACACTATAAGCATAACTCATCGCCTTTCGTTCCAAAGCCTGAACCCTGTTTTGGCAAGAGATACACTTCTTCCACAGTTAATGCACATTTTTAAAACTTCCCATGGAGCCGCCTCACAAATGATTTTTGAATAAGACATTTTAACAGCGAATTTTTAAAACAGTCATTGAAGAGACAGAATATAAAAAGAACAAAACATTGCCCCTTTCCCGATGGAGTTTATAAACTGCTCAAGGGAGCTAGGATAAGACGGATAATTTTAAAAGTTAAATGAAGTTAATAGAGAAAGTAGGAAAAATATTGAGTGTATACTGCCTACATGGCAATTACTCAGAAGATAATAGTCAATGCTACACAACCCTACCCAGACATGATGGACTGGTCTGACCTGAATGGAAACACACACAGATACAACATGTAGCAATGATGACCAAAATAAAATTAATTTATTTTAATAGCTCTGCTTCAAAGAAGAAAAGGGCTATTTCCAGAAGCAAAAATAAAAACTGCCCTAAGACTCTAGGGCTGAGGTTTTAATACCAATGAGAGAATGCAGGTGTGCCGTCAGGGGGCTCAGTTAGAGTATCAGAGCTGGAATTGAGCCCCCAAATAAGAGAAACACAACGAGTTTTCTAGTTTATGAAAAAAGCAAATCCAGAAAAATTACTCACCTAACCAAAGAAACAGGGAAAATCTCGCCATCGAAGTACAAATTTAAATCATCTGTTTAGTGCAAAACTCACAAGCCATAGAATTAATATTATAACTCATGCAGACATTGAACTTCCTAGGGTTCATTCAGAAGAAAACTCAAAACTGTTATTTTACATTCATAACCTAAGAATCACAGAGCCCTTAAAATAAGTCTTCACTGCAAATAGGTCTCCATAAAATATCGTAATCTGCAGGAAGAAATGAACCACCAGGATGAGAATAAGCAGGTGCAGCAACCAGCAGAAGTGGTCACTTGGATGTTGAATCCCTATGTTGTACATTGAAACTAATACAATATTGTATGTCAACTATAATTAAAAAGAAATGTTAAAAAGATAAGAAATCAAACAACCAAAAAAGTTTTTTAAGATTGGAACTTTGAAAACTGTAAGTGGTAAAAACAATTTGAAAGACATTCTAAGATGGGATTAAACATGCAAGAGATGTATTTATAATACCTATTGGAGAGAAAATGTTGGGGAGGGGAAGGAGGTGAGGCAAGCGCTCAGACCACCATGCAGGTCTGTTTATGTGAAGGCGAGAGGAAATGGAGGAGGACTGGGTAAGTAGAGACTCAGTCTGCAGGCTCACTCTAAGATCCCTCATCCAGGCTAGTGGAAAGTGCTCAAACCAAAGTTGCCCTGAAGAGAAAAAACTGCTTTTTTGCAAGAATTGACTCACCTTCGTGTGCCTGCCATGCTTAGTCACTGGCTAACAGCTTGTGCGAAGGGTGTCCTTGGGGGAAGTGCAATGATACATTGAGAGGTTAGATGCTGGGCTTTCCACCAATTACACACAGCACAGCAGGGGATCTGAGCAGCACATTTCCTTGGCTGCTGCGTCATTAAAGGGGGTGTGAATTGTGAAAATTCCAACATAGTAATGTACATAAACAAGACACAAGACAATTTGAATTGCAGAATTATTAACTTACTAGAGGCCCAGTGCACAAATTCGTACACCAGTAGGGTCCCTCAGCCTGGCCTGCGGGATCAGACTGAAATCCTCTCTCCAACATCCCCCGAGGGGTCCTGGATTGCAAGAGGGTGCGGGCCAGGCCGAGGGAGCCCATCAGTGCACAATAGGGTCCAGGGAGGAACACAGAGGTTGGCCAGTAAGGGAGGGACCGCGGGAGGGCTCCAGGGCATGTCTGGCCTGTTTCGCTTAGTCCCGATCAGCTGGACCCCAGCAGCAAGCTCACCTACCAGTCAGAGCATCTGCCCCCTGGTGGTCAGTGCACATCATAGTGACTGGTCAACCAGTCAACTATCTTCCACCTGGTGGTCAGTGCACGTCATAGCGAGCAGTTGAGGAGCCTTAGCATATCATTAGCTTATGATGCTTTGATTGGTTGAACGGCTCACCAGTTGACCAGACACTTAGAATATTGGGCTTTTATTATATAGGATGATGTTAATATAAATTATCAATACACTAATAAAGTTTTATAATCACTGCCATCAGTAAGTCCTTGAATACTTATGCAATGGCATGGAGCACTATTATTTTCCATTAAAGACCAGGGCAGGAGAAACCAAGATGGCAGCATAGGTAAACACGGGAGATTGCTGCCTCGCACAACCACTTCAAAAATACAACTAAAAGAGGGAACGGACATCACCCAGAACCACAGGAAGGCTGGCTGAGGGGAAATTCTACTACTAGACGAAAAGAGAAAAGCATACCGAGACTCAGAGGAGACACAGTGCGGAAAATACAAAGGTGCGGAGGTGCATGCAAAGTGGGCTGGCGGCTGAGGGAGCGGTTGTCTG
>NW_006298634.1:26455-29765 GCF_000327345.1 Myotis davidii
TCTTGAGGGGGAAAAAGGTGTGGGGGATGCGGGAAGAGACTGGACAAAAATCCTGCACCTATGGATGAGGACAGTGGGTGGGGGGGACTGAGGGTGGAGGGTAGGATGGGAACTGGGTTGAGGGGAGCTATGGGTGGAAAAAAGAGGAACAACTGTAATAATCTGAACAATAAAGATTTAATTAAAGAAAATAATCTGAACAATAAAGATTTAATTTAAAAAAAATAAAAATAAAAAAATAAAGGCCAGGGCAAACAAGATTTCATGACCACTCGGGTCCATCTGAGAAAAAAGGCTAATACACAAAGCAATTTCTCTTCCTAAAGCCCCAAGAAGCCTCTGGAGCACTTCTGGTAAAAGCATTTGGCTTTGTCATTCAACACTGATAACCAAGATGACAGAGAAAATTCCAGCAAGTGGATTGTGTAAACCTTTACTGGTATCCTGGCTTAGAGTCTGAAAAGTCTTAAAAATGTGACTGTTAATTATAGGCATTTAACTGCAGCATGCCAGACTGTATAACAGAAAGTAAACAAGCTACCAACCCAGCCCACGTGCTCTAAGGGTGATGACAGTGTGGAGAAAATAACTAGTTCTAACAGTGTTTCCAGCCCCTTTGCTAAGAGCAGGAAGGGAAAGGCAGGCTTTCGTGTTTGCCATTTAGAAGTTTCCTCTGAAATATTTCAGCCGCTCCTGTTTTTCATACCATACTTGTGCTATGTAGGAATCTACTTAAGAGTAGATTAGAAATGTCAACACACAAAACAAGTCCACAGAGGAGCAAATTGGGAGAACTGGTGTGTTTTGGTGACTGGTACTTCTTATTTATATTCACAGAAACTTGCTAATCCTTGGGTTATATCGTGGTTTGACAGAGGAAATGTTCTTACCTCAACATTGAATTTTCAACTGGGCCTCTTTTTCTATAGGCAAAAAGCCAGGTGAAATAAAAAGAGAAAAATGTGTTGGAAATTAGGTCAGAGGTGTGTTATCTTATTACAAAATAAATACACTGCTGCATACTTACTGCAATGGTTCTAAATCCCTCAAGCTCGTTTTCAGAGGCGATGGAGGCACCATCATTTGAAAATGTTGTTCCCTGTGTTGTAAATAAAATGGCAGCATCTCCGTTTCCAAGTAAATGAAGGGAAGCACTGAGCCACTGAATGTGAAACAGAGTGAAGCAAATCCGGCTTCTTTTCCCATCATTTTGCAGGGAGTACATGAAGCGGAACCATCTTTCTCATCACTGTAAGCATGGTAAGGAGGCGCTCGGATGTTGGAGAGCCAGCAGGGCAGCTGGGGGCAGTTAGGATCTGTCCACAGCTCCCACAGCAGGGACGGTGCTGTAGCCAAGTCGCAGCCTTCTGGCCAGATGTCTGGTGTGCCGCCTCCCTCCTGGCCTCCTGGAGCTGCCGGCTTCTTGTCAAACTCATCCTGCAACCTCTCGCTCATACCTGGCGCCCTCAACATCTTTCTAACAAGACTTCTTTCTGCTTAAGATTACTAAAATCTTAAGTGCTGGCCTGGCCAGTGTGGCTCAGTGGATTGAGTGTCATCCCATTGACCAAGAGGTCCCAGGTTCAATTCCTGGTCAGGAGGGCACATCCCCAGGATGCGGGCTCAATCCTCAGTAAGGGTCCTGTAAGAGGCAGCCTATTGATGTTTCCAATCGATGTTTCTGTCTCTCTATTCCTCTCACTTCCTCTCCCTCTAAAATCAATAAAAAGCATATTTTTTTAAAAAAAGCAGTTCTTCACTGAAGAGCAACCTAACTGAGGATACCAGCCAAGCAGGCAAAGTTCTGCTGAAATTCTAGTCCCAGTGGGGATCAGAGAGCTGAGCAGGAGCATGAGGTTAAAAGTTCGGTCACAGCATGGGAGGACCTAGGGTAGTATGCTAAGTGAAATAGGCCAGCCAGAGAAAGACAAATACCATATGATCTCATTTATATGTGGAATCTAATAAATAAAATAAACCAACAAAAAGTGGAGACAGACTCATGGATACAGAGAACTGACAGACAGCTGTCAGAGGGGAGGGGTGTTGGGGGGCTGGGTAAAAAAGGTGAAGGGGTTAAGCAGGACAAATTGGTATTTGCAGAATAGCCACAGAGATGTGGAGAGCAGCATGGGGAATATACTCAATAATGTCGAGATGCCGGGGTATGGGGCCAGGTGGGTACTTGGTTTTCCAGTTACTTTGCTGTACATCTGAAACTGATGCGGAATGCTATTGAATGTAAACTGTAGCTGAAAAATAAATTTTTTTAAAAGTTTGATCTCAGCCCTGACCGGTTTGGCTCAGTGGATAGAGCGTCGGCCTGCGGACTGAAAGGTCCCAGGTTCGATTCCTGTCAAGGGCATGTACCTTGGTTGCGGGCACATCCCTAGTAGGGGGTGTGCAAGAGGCAGCTGATCGATGTTTCTCTCTCATCGATGTTTCTAACTCTCTATCCCTCTCCCTTCCTCTCTGTGAAAAATCAATAAAATATATTTTTTTAAAAAAAGTTTGGTCTCAGAGAGTAAAGGGAAAATAGAGGTCAGCTGGAAGACAGTTAACTTGGGGCTCTCCCCAGGCAGCTGACTATTAACCCTTCAACTGCTCAGCTAATCCTCACAGACCCCCTGCTCTGGGTACAGTGCATCTGAGGAAATGGCAGCTACTGGATCTTCTAGGGCCAGGCCGGCATGTGCCAGTCTCCAGGAGATCAGACCCAGGAAAAGCAGGAACCGAGAGCTTGTAAACATAGGGAACATACGTGGACCTGACTCATCACTGGTAAAAATTCTAGAACTGGCCAAACAATGGCATCAAGAATAACCATGGAAAGATCTTTCTCCACTGACTGCTTCTTCTTTTGAGACAAAAGCAGAAATTGGAACGATGGGGAACAAGACAACAAGGTTGAAGATAAACATAGGTGAAGTGAGTTACATTGGTGGCTTCTATTTTCTATGTGAAGCAAGAAGCCAGGGCAGCTGCTAAGACTGAGGGAGGGCCCAGCCAGTGTGGCTCAGTGGTTGAGTGTCGACCTATGAACCAGGAGGTCATGGTTCGATTCCTGGTAAGGGCACATGCCTAGATTGTGGGCTCTATCACCAGTGGGGGGGCATGTAGGAGGCAGCAGATCAATGATTCTCTCTCATTATTGATATTTCTATCTCTCTCTCCCGCTCCCTTCCTCTCTGAAATCAATAAAAAATATATTTCAAAAATAATAAAATAAAAACAAAGAAGAAATAAAACCTAAATACCACTGCCTGCTTGGTGAAGTAAGAGATTTTTTTCCCCAGTCAAGAAAAAGTCA
>NW_006298634.1:30344-43911 GCF_000327345.1 Myotis davidii
CCGTGATGTTCAGTGCACTCCCACAGGGGGAGCACTGCTCAGACAGAAGCCGGGCTCATGACTGGCGAGTGCAGTGTTGGTGGTGGGAGCCTCTCTGGCTTCCATTCGTCAGTGGCAGGAAGGAGCAAGGGGTCCTGGACTGCGAGAGCCCCAGACTGCGAGAGGGATGTCTGACTGCCAGCAGGCAGACATCTCCTGAGGGGTCCCAGACTGCGAGAGGGCACAAGCCAGGCTGAGGAACCCCCCCCCCACCCCCGCGTGCACAAATTTTTGTGCATCGGGCCTCTAGTTAAAAATAAAAAGAATGAGGGAGGGAGAAAATGGATAGAGATTTTAAGAGTAGGTAAAAGTTTGAATGGTCAATAATACAGAAATGTCTGAATAAAAAGAACACTGAATGGTACTTCTGTCCAACTGGATTAAAAATAACTAGCTTAAATGGATTCTGTCTAATTATGTGCTTTCACTCCAGCAACACTCTACCCAAAAATACTAGCTATAAAAATAATGGTCAGATCTCTCAAAGGCTAAGGATTACCCAAAATTAGTAGATGGCCCAAGGGCAGAGAGAAGTAAGGTGCTGCTCATAGGGTAGTAGGATGTGGAAACATTGGTTCTGGGAGAGTTCAGGAAGGGAAGTGAAACTAGTAAGAACTTAGCAAATGGGAAGCCAAGAAGGCAGCCAGAGCTGGGAGGTATGATAGGCAGAAAACCAGGTTCAGTAGGGAGGAAGGAAGAGGGATTCGTGGGAGCAATGACTGGATAGAGCTTTGAGGTTAGAAATGGAAGAACTTTGTGGTTAGAAAATTTTAAGATGCAATTTCTGAAATAAGTGCTGGGGAGAAATAGAGGTAAAGGTCATCAGAATAGGGGTTCAGTGTCCCTGTTGTAAGGGTGCCAGACATGACATTCCAAGGACATCAAAATTACCAAGGATGATGACAAAATTTGAGAAGAAAAGACACATATTACTAAGGTGTCCATTTCCTAAACGAGTACAGAACAATGATCTGAGAACCAAGGAGATGATTGTGGAGGAAAGCAAAAGAGCTGGGTTCATGGTTTGAAAAGGAGGGGTGGCATAACACAACAACAACAAAAATCAATGGAAAAAATATCCTCGGGGGAAGATTAACAAACAGCAGCAAAAAAAGAATCAAGTTTGCATTGGTGTCACTTGACATACTACTCATTTCACATCATTTGCATGGAGACAGAATCCTCCCAGTCGCAAATGGAGGTAGTGCTGCAAGCATATTTCATTCTGTCTGTACAACCACAGCAAACTCGTGGTCCCTTGCCGAGGCTTCAGGATAGTCCTTATGCTTTTTCCACTGAGTCTACAAAGATTTTCCTCCAGCTACACATCCTAATGCCCCACTGCTCCAGACTTAGGCCTCCACATCCTATCTGCCGAAGCTGGAGACCATGAATGGTACCTGCATCTGGAAATCTGGAAGTTCTTACTGACTTCTGTAGAAGACACAGGGACAGGTGGGCGGACTCACCAAATGCCAATTGAAAATAAGACTTTCACTGTCCTGCTTAAAAACGTTTGGTGGCACCACACACAGAACAGTGTCCCAACCCCTTGTGAACTATGTAAAGGACTATTTGCATGGAGGCACCTCCAACCATACCAGCTTCATAGCCCGCCTTGCAATGGAAACACAGCCTCGACATTCCTGAACACTCCTCTTTTATCTCAATGCTTTTAAAGATTTTTCTCCTCTGTTGAGAATTCCTTCCCCTAGTTTGATACTTATCTCATTATTTGTTGTTGATATAACTCACTATATTAACACACTCAGCCAAACTTGCCAAGTAGTTGATGCTTTAAGAGAAAAAAAATAGTCCAGCATTTTTCTGACTTTCTCACCTTGGTGTGTTTTTAGTTGTAAGTAGTCAAGTACAGCTTTGTGAAGAAATTGTTGGATTACTCAATGGTTGAGCATTCACCTATGAACCAGGAGATCATGGTTCATTCCCGTCAGGACACAAACCCAGGTTGCAGGCTCAATCCCCAGTAGGGGGCGTGCAGGAGGCAGCCAATCAGTGATTCTCTCCCATCATTGATGTTCATATCTCTCTCCCTCTCCCTTCCTCTCTGAAATCAATAAAAATATATATTTTTAAAAACTGAATGGCCAGATCACATATTGTATAATTTAATTTATATGAAATATCTAAATAGATCAATCCATAGAGATACAATACAGATTGCTGATTAATGGAGGGTAGGCGGCAGGGAGAGTAGAATGGGGAGAAGTTGCTTAAAGGGGAAGAGCTGTTAATTTAGAGTGATGGTATGTTTGGAACTGATTAGAAGCGATAGTTGTACAACACTGGGAATGTACTAAATGCCACTAAATTGTTTACTTTAAAATGCTTAATTTTAATTTTCCTTCATTTTTTTCCTAAAAAATTTAAAGAATTACTACACGCTTAAGTAAAGGAACATATGACCGTATAAAACTTTGTCATAAGTGTTCATTGCAGCTTTATTTGAAATAGTCAAATGGAAGCAACCCAGGTGTTCAGCGACAGGTGAATGGATTAACAAATCGTGATACATTCATCACTGGGACTACTACTCAGAAATAAAGAGGGATGAACTCTTGATATCTGCAAAAACAACAACAACAACCACCGAAGGGCTAGTGAGCATCATTAAAATGTGTAGGCAGTTTTCCTGGCGGCCAAACCCACTGACGGGGTGGCTTGTTTTGAAAAAACCAGCATAACCTTCTTGGGCAATTCTATTATTGCATGTAACACACACATGAGATTACTGCATTAGGAAAATTAGTCACTGTGTTTACTTTGTTCCTCTGCTAATAGACCAGAAATGATTTTTTTTTCTTTATAAGATAAGGGCATCATAGATGCTGTTCCCAGGCTGGGCCAGTACTCCCACCACATTCTTCTTCTGAAGCACTCAACTCCCATCTCATCTGGGCTGTTCTTGTCTGGCCTCATTATTTCCTGATTATGTCATCCCTTTCACTAGTAAGGATTGACATGAGCTTTAGCTTCAGGGCTTGAAGTAAGATTCATCGCTGAATTAAATACCAGGTGAAAAACAATGTAAAATGTCAAGCTGTCTCCTCGTTCCATTCCAAATCCCCATGTTAAATATCTGATAGGCCAGGGAGGGAAAGGCGAAGAGGACCCACAGTTCTTGAGCCCATATTATGTCCCAGGCAAGGCTTCTAAATTGTAACTTCCCCAGAATAGAGATAGTGTCTTAGTCATCTCTAAAGCCCTAATACCTACCACCTAGACAGATGATCAACAAACATTTATTTACTGAACCAATCTAAATGCATTCTAGATCTTATTTAATCCTCACAACCATCCCTGGAATTTAGAAGTATTTTCTTCATTTAGCAAAAGGATTACATAATTTGTCCGAGGTCACATGAAAGGACCTGGATTACAGACAATGGATGTAAGACTAAAAGCCATCTCTGATGTCATCTAGAAAAATGCAACTTTTAATAGAGGAAGCAAAATGTCCAGTGAATCTAAGTGACTGTCCCACACGACACGTCACTATAGAAGTGAAAAATCAAGACAAACACATGCATTCAAGCTTAAAACATTCTGGACCATGCACACTCTAATGTATAGGAAGCCATTTGACTTTTTAAAAAGTTATCTTTCTTGTTGAAAGTATTACAGTGTCCCTTTTTTCCCCCCCCACAGACCCCCACCACTCTGAACTCCCCCCACCCCAGGCCTACTACACTATTGTCTGCATATAAGTTATTTGATTAATCTCTTCCCATCCCCCTGCCCCCTTGCCATTTTACATTTGACAGCCTTTTGAGTATCCCTGCAATGTGTTAGGAAGAAAAATAACTAAGCAATAAACTCTGTCACGTGGTGGAAGTAAAAGACAAAAATAGTACAGTAAGGCAGATTCTCTGCTTTTACAGACTTGCGAACCAAGCGCTGTGGGGGACACAAATGACAGAACAAATACCTCCATACTAGAGAGTAAGACTACTGAGGATTCTGCCCCGCAGTGTTCCTCTGTAGTTGGGTGTTGCCCCATGAACCAGGAGGTCATGGTTCAGTTCCAGGTCAGGCACAATACCCGAATTGTGGGCTCACTCCCCAGTAGGGGGCATGGAGGAGGCAGCTGGTCAATGATTCTCCCTCATCATTGATGTTTCTCTCGCTCTCTCTCCCTTCCTCTCTGAAATCAATAAAAACATATTTTTAAAAAGAGAGAGGCAGGATTTTATTAAAGAAACAAGAGCAGGCACAAAGGACAGAGTCATAAAAAGGTCCTGATGTGGACAGAGAATCACAAGGAACTCCGGAGGATGGCTGTTTAGAGTACTGGGAGGATATTGTAGGATGTAATATCAAACACACGGGTTGTGCCCGGGCAGCATGGCTCAATGGTTGAGCATCTACCTATGAACCAGGAGGTCATGGTTTGATTTCTGGTCAGGAAACATGCCTGGATTATGGGCTGGATCCCCAGTGGGTGCAAGAGGCAACAATCAATGATTCTCTCTTATCATTAATGTTACTCTCTCTCAATGATTCTCTCTCATCATTAATCTCTCTCTCTCTCTCCTTTCATCTCTGAAATTAATAAAAAATATTTTTTAAAATGCAGATTGTCATCAGATATGAAGGGCTCTGCCCACATCTTTTGCTAAAGGGATGAAGATGATTCCCTGAAACTTTTTGTGCCAACTACCCAGAGGGAGACTCCTGCACTGGGTGAGCCATGGCATCAGAGTACATCTTGTATCAGACAGCTTCCTTTAACTTTCGGGGGTTCCTGCCCAACCTGCTTGTTTCCTCTCTGTCTTCGACTATTCTGGAAGGGAAAGTAGATCCCCAAATTGAATCTTGATCCAAACTCACAACCTATTATCTCACATCTCATAATCTCAACAGTATAAAAGCATTACATTGCCCTGGCCAGGTGGCTCAGTTGGTTGGAGCATCATCCCCTACACCAAAAAAGGGTGTGGGTTCAATTCCCGATCAGGTCTTATACCCAGGTTGCGGATCCAGAAGGCAACTGGTCGATGTTTCTCACATCAGTGTTTCTCTTTCTTTCTCTCTTCCTCTCTCTCTAAAAATCAATAAAGCCCTGGCCAGTTTTTCTCAGTGGTTAGAGTGTCAGTCCTCGGACTGAAGGGTCACAGGTTCAATTCCAAAGATACATACCTGCATTGCCAGCTCGATCCCTGGGCCCAGTAGGGGTACGTGCAGGAGGCAACCAATGGATGTGTCTCACATCAATGTTTCACTCTCTGTCTCTCCCCCTCCCTTCCGCTCTATCAATGGAAAAAATATCCTCACTCATCGAGTGAGAATTTTTTAAAAAAATCAATAAAAATATATCCTTCAGTGAAGATTCAAAAAAAAAATAAAGCACTATATTCCCTTAATAGTGTGATAAGGATGAAACTACCTTCTTCCCATGATAGAGAGTCGGTGCACAAGGACTTGTTTTAAAACAACACAGACAGGACAGTTTACATAGAGCATATAGGTCAACAAGATGGGCGGGTAGTGTAGAACACTAAAACATAATTAAAACAACTTGGGCAATTGTTTTTAAACTGAGTTTTGAGAAATGATTTCACATTAAAGATAGTCATATGCCTTTAACAGCACTGCTATGATCAGCAATTATTTTTGAATAAGTAATATAAATTACAATGTTGCCTAATATTTGAGAGGATCCCGTCCCAAATACACCCACCACATCGCTTTCCTAAGAGCCCGGAAGTCCCATGAACCTGTGTACCTAAGGAGGGCATGAGCGCATGACATCATGATTTCACTTATCAAGGGATAACATGAGTCACCTCTGAAATTGCTTCATCTCCTGGAAGCCAAACAACCTGTGAACTTCAAAAAGATGGACTCAGTTCAGCCTACAGAGCTCACAAATGCAAGTGCTATTCCATTCTCCTGAAGCAAGAAAAGGTCACATCTTCTGCTGGGGGTACCTCCGAGCCTGCTTCTTCATTGAGGAGCTTGTGTTACTTGTAACAGCAGGACACTTCTTGCTGGTACAACGTTCTCTTCAGTCATAATTATGCTTCCAGGATTCCACTTCCTGATAGTGTTTCTTTCCTCCTGCACGCAGGCCCACCCGAGTTTCAAACATTTCACCTGCTTCCTCAGGAGATGCCAGGAGACTCTGCTTCTTTCCCTTTCCCTTTGCTTTCTGAGCTGGATGAGTATCTGGTTTTCTAACACATTCTCTAGATTGGGCCTGTGGAGTGTCACTAGTGACAAACATACAGGGTAGAGCAAAAGGAAGTTTATAGGTGTGAGTATACCAAAACCAGAGTTTAGCCCAGCCCTGGTGGCTCCGTGGCTGACCATCGACCTATGAACCAGGAGGTCACGGTTCGATTCCCATTCAGGTCACATGTCCAGATTGCAGGAGAGAATGTGCAGGAGGCAGCCGATCAATGATTCTCTCTCATCATTGATGTTTCTATCTCTCTCCCCCTTTCCTTTCCTCTCTGAAATCAATAAACATATTTTTTAAAACAGAGTTTATTCTTGTATTATTATTAATTATTGTATTATTTTCCATACAAACAAGTGTAAACCTATGTTTGCCCCACCCTGTAAATGTAATGACTCTGGGCTTGCCAAAAACACCCATCATCCAAATATATCTTGTCCATCCTTATTTCTCCTACTTGGATAAATCTACCTAAAATTCATCCTCTCATCAGCCTAATGCATCACAGACCTGATTTCTATTCATTATTGCCCTGGACGGCCCCCTCTTAGTGTGCCTCACCCGGCCTTTCCTGGGGTCTGCAGATCTTCTGAACATAACCCCTAGTGATATGTACTTTACAAACTTCCCTACTTACTACAACTGTGTCATTTTGAAACTCACCTTCTAGGGCCTGATCTATTCTGTGCTAAATTCCCCAGTCTTACCCTCTCTCAAATCTGTCCACACTCTAACCCACCCTCTTCTATAGCTCCTTCAGTCTTTGAGGACTGGCTCTGCAGTGGTTTTAACTATCCAGAGCTTTCAGGAAGCACATCGCAACACTTTCTCAGACCCTTGCTCCTTCTGGGAAAGTCAGGGCAATCTACCCTCTGTGATCTTGCCTCTCTTCTGTGTTTAGAAATCTTTGGCCAAATTCCTGCTCAATTGTCTCACCTTTCAGAGTAAGCGAGGCTGATTTAAACAGAGAAAGACATTTATTGGCAGGATATCTAGCTGCCCACCTGCTCAGGAAGACTAGAGAACTGTGTTCAGCATGGTCAGATAAAAGAGAGGCTACCCCACCCAAACCACAGCCAAAATCATACCACAAAACCAGTCCCATGAGGACACACCACATGTTAGGGTCACTGCCAAGTCCGTCCACATTGCCAGCACTGACACTGGCCCAGCCACTGCCCTTGTTGCTAGTGTACACACTGACACTACACAGCCAGAAAGGTGTCCCCAATGTTCCTGACCCTTTGTATCAATCAATAAACCCAAAATCCAGGGTGGGGGATGGGGGAGATGGAGGTGGAGGTGGAAGAAGGCACAGAGAGGATAAATGGTGATAGAAAAATAAAATAGACTCAAAAGCTGAAACCCGGGGTTCTGATGGCTGAGACTAGAAACCAAAGCCTTCACTCAGGGAGATTAGAAACTAGGCTTCATGTCTATTCAGATTCTACAATGGAAGAAAAACTCTACCACCCAATAATTACATACTACAGATTTTCTAAATGCAGGAAGGGGATTTAGATACTAAGCAAACAAAAAAAATGTCCACTGCATTGCAGTGCCCTGCTGTACGGGATACTTAAATGACCTCAGATCTATGTGCCATCCTATACGTGGGCTCCAGGTGTGGAGTATGACCTCTTCACCTTCCTTCACCAAGCACTGCAGTTCCCAAATTGTGGCCTGAGGGGCTCCAGGTGCCTCAGATATTAAAAATTTTTAAGAACAGCACAGCAGCATCTGTCTGATAGCTCGACCACCTCGAGATGGCTCGCAGTTTCATTAGATCACGCTACATTCCTTTCAATGATGCTCATTTCTTTGCAAAGCTGGGCTTTCAACAGTTGCTGCAATAAGAAGCAAGTACTTCATGAAACAATGTGGAACAGGAGATGAGAGTGGTAGTGTCCAGACTTTCCAAAGTGGGCGAAGGTGCACACACATTCTGTTAGTAAGTGTATTTATTCAAAAGCTAGAGGCCCGGTGCACGACATTTGTGCACTGGGGGAGGGGCGGTCCCCTCAGCCCAGCCTGCACCCTCTCACAGTCCAGGACCCCTTGGAGGATGTCTGACTGCCGGCTTAGGCCCTGTAGGGAGCGGGCCTAAGCCGGCAGTCAGACATTAGGCAGGGAGTGGGCCTAAGCTGGCAGTCAGACATCCCCCAAAGGGTCCTTAGTGCTGCCATGGAGGTGAGAGAGGCTCTCGACACCGCCACTGCACTCGCCAGCTGTGAGCCCTGCTTCTGGTTGAGTGGTGTTCCCCCTGTGGGAGCGCCCTGACCACCAGGGAGCAGCTCCGGCATTGAGCATCTGCCCCCTGGTGGTCAGTGCACATCATAGCAACCAGTCCTTCCGCCATTCGGTCGATTTGCATATTAGGGTTTTATTATATGGGATAAAACTATAGCCTGGCTGGCATGGTTCAGTGTTGACCTATGAACCAGGAGGTGATGGTTCAATTCCAGGTCAGGTTCATGCCCTGGTTGCAGACTCCATCCCCAGTGTGGGGAGTGCAGGAGGCAGCCGATCAATTATTTTCTCTCATTGATGTTTCTATCTCTCTCTCCCTTTCCCTTCCTCTCTGAAGTCAATACAACATCTTTTTTTAAAAAAAGAATAAAATGACATATTGCTTTCTCTTTATATACATTTTTTTCTCAAATAGCTACTTGGTTATGAAAATATAAATACTTCTATTAGGGTGTTTGAACCTAATAACTTAATAAATAGAATTGTTAGTTATTTCTTTAGACTCTGGGGGTGTTGTGGGCAAAAAAATTATGAAGACACTATGAACATTAATGGTACCATGAACAAAAGAGAATTTAGGAAATTCTAAAATAGCACAATGTCTATTGATTTAAAAAAAATTAATAAATCTTCCATTTTTCACAGTTATACAGTGTTCATGAGAAACTAGCACTGTCATCTCTCAAAGATGGATAACTTATGAGGAAAGCTAAGGGTTAATAGGAAGGCCACAGCCTCTCACTCATATGGTAGGTGATGACTACAGGTGATGACATCAGCGAGAGCCCCAAGGAACAAGGACAGAGCCAAGGAACCTCCCAGGCTTCTAGAAAAAAGACTCATGCACCCATTACCTAGCAGGATTGTACAGTATCGCTGCTGGAAACATAAGGATGCCCAAGTACATGGTAGAGAGAAAGAGGTTGGGTTTTGAGGATGGACTGACCTTCCATCTCAACCTGTCCTACTTCACTGTGGGCTGTTACAGGAGTGAAAGACAAAGTTCTCTCCTCTTACGCCATGGTAATATCACCATCTCTGTTAAAGTGGCTTAGACCGTATCCTTAGGATAAGGCTTTACTACAGACACAGGCTTTGACTAAAAGATTCTACGGCTCAAGCTTAGCAAAACATTCATTTGTTATGGATAGTTACCATCCCTTCTGTGTTTTGGGAGAGTAAACAGGCTGAGAAATATTGCATTATCTATAACATCTTGCAGAAGAAAAGATTTACCTCTCTTTTTCCCATAATGGAAGCAAAGATCGGTTCTGAGTCCCATCAAAATACAATGAAAATGTAAGAAGTCACAATGTTATGGAGAAAGCTTGAATCTACTGAGGCCAGCTTTGTCTTTTTTATAAGACCCAAGGCAAAATATTTAATCGTGGTTATGGGTTGAATTGTGTCCCTCAAAATTGATATGTTGAATCCCTAACTCCCAGTGCCTCAGAGTGTGACTATATTTGAAGATAACGTCTTTAAAGAGGTGACTGCTTTAAAATTCAGCACTAGGGAGGGCCCTAATCCCATCTGATTGGTGTCCTTATAAGAAGAAGAAACTTGGACACATAATGAGACACCAGGGAGGTGCACTCACAGAGAAAATTCCATATGAAGAGGCAGGAAGCCGACAGCTATCTGCAAGCCAAGGAGAGAGGTCTCAGAGGAAACCAAACTTTCACCTGGGTCTTGGACTTCCAACCTCCAGAACTGTGAGAAATGATTTCTGCGATTTAAGCCACGCAGTCTGTGGTACGTTGTCATGGCAGCCTTAGCAATTTAATACAGTTGTTTACTTTCCAAATCAAGGAAGAACCCAGCATCTATTTCCACTGGATGATGAGCTCCATAAATGAGTAAGTGGACAGTGATGGTGCAACAATGCCGGGAAACATCAACAATATTTTGCTCTACAACAAGCAAAAGTACATTTTCATTCAGCTTGACTGAGGGAGAAGAATGGTGGCATGACCTCGCTTAAATATGTGCAGGAATCGGAAAGGACAGAAAAGTCCCCATGAACTATTCCAACTTTTGCTAAATATAAAATGACATTGGTCTGGATGCATCTATAGAGAAGTCAAGAAATCTGAAACGATGAAGCAGCAAAATTCTGAACCACAGGCTGAGCAACTGCATGAATTTCCAAAAGTGAAGAGTTTCTTAAACGAGCCATTAAAATTTTATCAAAAGCAGGACACAGGAGGTCAGAAAAAAATGAGGTTACACAACTCTAAAATATATGCACACATTTCATATTTGATTTTTAATAATTATACAGTTAATATACAAAAGTCAATCTCCTTCCTATAAGCCAACAATAAACAAGTATATTTGAAATTTAAAACATAATACCATTTATATTAGCACCTCCCCAAAATGAAACACTTAGGTATAAATCTAACAAAATAGGTATATGATCTATATGAGGAAAACTTCAAAACTGATGAACAAAATCAAAGAACTAAATGAAGAGATATTTCATGTTCCATAAATAGAAAGACTTTATATTTTCAAGATATCAGTTCTTCCAAACTTGATCTTTAGATTCAATTCAATACGTGCCAATCAAAATCCCAGCAATTATTGTATGGGTATTAACAAACTGATTCTAAAGTTTACCCAAAAAGGCAAAAGACCAAGAATAGTCAACACATATTAAAGGGGAATCCAGTTGGAAGACTGGCACTACCCAACTTCAAGGTTTACTATAAAGCCACAGTAATCAAGACAGTGTGCTCTCAGTGAAAGGGCTCACAAATAGGTTAGTGGAACACCTGGAAATAACACCATAAATATAGTCAACTGATCTTTGACAAATAAGCAAAGGAAATACAACAGACAGTCTCTTCAACAATGATGATAGAATAACTGGACATCCACATGCAAAATAATGAATCTAAACACAAACCTTACACTCTTCACAAAAATTAAAAATGGATAATAAACATAAAACGCAAAACTTTATACTCCCAGGGTATGACATAACAGAGTACACTCCCAAAAGTTTTATGCTCCCACAATATAACAGAAGAAAATCTAAATGACCTTATGGATGGGGATGACTTTTTAGACGTAACACTCAAGACACAATCTATGAAAGAAATAATTGATTAGCTGGACTTTATTAAAATTAAAAACTTCTGCTGCTCTAAGAAAGATAATATCAAGAGAATTAAAATGACAAGTTACAGTCTGGGAGAAAATATTTGCAAAAGACACATCTGATAACAAGGTCTATAATGCAAAATATACAAAGAATTTTTTAAACTCAGCCATAAGAAAACAAACAACCGGATTAAAAAATGGGCCAAAGTCCTTAACAAACACTTCACCAAAAATATATATATATATACAGATGGCAAATAAGGATATGCAAAGATGCTCCACATTGTATGTCAGGGAAATGCAAATTAAAACAAGGATAAACCACCACATACCTATTAATGGCTTAAATCCAGAACACTGACAACACCAAAAGCTGATGAGGATGTGGAGCAACAGGAACTCTTATTCATTGCTAGTGGGAATGCAAAATGGTACAGCCACTTTGGAAGATAGTTTGGTGGTTTTTTATAAAAACTAAACATACTCTTCCCTTATGTCCCAGCAATCACAATGTTTGGTATGTATCCAAAGAAGTTGGAAACCTATCTCCACAGACAACCTGCATACTAATGTTTACAGCATCTTGATTCATAATTGCCAAAATTTATTATCAACCAAGATGTCCATCAGTAGGTGAATGAATAAATAAGGTATGGTACATCCAGACAATGGGATATTATTCAGTGCTAAAAAAATGAGCAATCAATCCATGAAAAGACAGAGGAAACTTCAATATATTTTACTAAGTGAAAGAAGCCAATTTGAAAAGGCTAAATATATGATTCCAACTATGTGACATTCTTGAAAAGGCAAAAATGGAGACATTAAAAAGATCATTGGCTGTCAAGGGAGGTGAATAGGCAGAGCACCGAGGATTGTTAGGGCAGTGAAAATACTCTGTATCCTATATAATAAAAGGCTAATATGCAAATTGACTGAATGGCAGAACGACTGGTCACTATGGCGTGCACTGACCACCAGGGGGCAGACACTTAACGCAGGAGCTGCCCCCTGGTGGTCAGTGCGCTCCCACAGGGAGGGTGCCACTCAGCCAGAAGCCAGACTCACAGCTGGTGAGCACAGTGGTGGAGGCGGGAGCCTCTCCTGCCCCCGCGGCAGCACTAAGTATGTCTGACTGCCGGCTGTCTAAGGATGTCTAAGCCATCAGTCAGACATCCCCCAAGGGCTCCTGGACTGTGAGAGGGCACAGGCCGGGCTGAGGGACACCCCCTTTCCCCCCACCTCAAGTGCACAACTTTGATGCAGCGGGCCTCTAGTATTATTATAATGACGGATATATGCAATTATAGCTTTGTTCAAAGATATAGCATATACAACACCAGGAGTGAATCGTGTCCTGGTTGGTGTGCTCAGTTGTTTGAGCATTATTCCATACACTAAAAGGTCACAGGTTCGATTCCTATCCAGGACACGTGCCCAGGTTGCAGGTTCAATCCCGGGTCAGGGTGTACATAGGAGGCAACCAATTGATGTTTCTCTCTCACATCAATGTTTCTCTTTCTCTCTCCCCCTCTTCTTTTCCCTTTCTCTAAAAATCAATACAAACATTTAAAAACAAAAACCTGAATCATAGGTTAAAAAATGTTGATTGTGAGTAATTATGATGTATCAATATGATGTGTGGATGCAGGTTTATCCTTGGTAGTAAAGAAACACAGTAATAATAAAATTTTCGGTGTGGGCTAGAAAGGGGTCAATAGGTATAAAGGGGGGCATCTGTAATACTTTCAACAATGAAGACAAATTTTAAAAAATAAATAAATAAACTTTTAAATGCTGCCTTCTGGTGAGTAATTTTGATAATGGGAGAAGCTATGCTTATGTGGGGGTGGTGGGTATATGGGAAATTTCTGTACCTTCCTCTTAAATTTTGTTATAAACCTAAAACTGCCCCCCCCCAAAAAAAATGTCTTTAAATAAAAAGGAGGAAGGGAGGAAGGAAGG
>NW_006298634.1:44079-46815 GCF_000327345.1 Myotis davidii
TTATCATTTTTATTTTACAGATGAGGAAACAGAGATCCAGGCAGAGTTACACAGCTAGTAGATGATAGAATCTCAATTGATATCTACTTGTGACTTCCAAACCCAACATTTATACAAGACCCTTTTTTGCCTCCCAGTTCCAAAAACCAAGTTTCCGAAAGTGCTGAGCCATATATTTAAGAAGGGAGGGAGGAAGGAAGGGAGGGAGGAAGGAAGGAAGGAAGGAAGGAAGGAAGGAAGGAAGGAAGGAAGGAAGGAAGGAAGGAAGGAAGGAAAGTGCATATTAAGGGGCTCATAAATGAGGCAAGTGTTGCTATTATGGTATGATTTGAAGGAAATATCTCTTCACTCAAAATTATCTTTAACACTGGCTTTCAACTAACTTTAAATTCCCACTATTAGAGATTCATTTTTTGTTTAAAAACTAGGAGGGAAAAAAAGAAAAAGAAAAAAATAAATACAAATACAAATTGGAAGAAAGCAACCACGGAACCTGCAATCTTCCTCTGGCTGACAGATGACAGCGTGTCCCCAAGGCTTCAGAGCAGGTTAACTGCGAGGAGGGGAAGGGCTGGGAAGAAAGGACAGAAAAACACCGACGAAGACGCGTTCTGTGCCAGTTTCCCAGGGTGGGTGGCTGGGAGGGAGACAATGGAATGGCACAAACTCGTCCACAGCAACTCAGGGCCCAGGTACGACATGTTTAAACACGGCCTTTGTGTGGGGGTTTTTCCAGCAACTCAAGGGTGGCACACATTTCTTCATTTGGAGAAACCAAGCTCCTAAAAGATTAGATAGAGGCAGAGCTGGCAGCGGCAGGCAACCTCTTCAAAACAGTCTCTCTCCCAGACCAATGCCCTGTTCCAGGGAGAGGCGGGGCTGCTCCCCTAATGATAAGGTGCTGATTGTGTCTGTTTGACTCGGGCTACCCCAGATCAGCAGACCATAATTACAGCTAAAATCCATGTCTCCGATACAGCTGAGAGAATGTCTGTCTCCCTGCACGGATCACCCCGGGAAGGCTGCGCTGGGGGTTAAGCCAGGCAGCCCGGCTCTCGGAAAGCGATCCCGCGGTCTCAGTGTCAACACTGGATACTGTGTCCGAGCAGCGGGATTTCCTGGGGCTTGGGTTTCCGATGGTTTACTTTGATTTCTTGGGCCGATAAAGAAGTTCCCTCATCTTCAAATGGTATTTTTAGTGGCCACGCCATTGTAAAACCATCAGCACTTTCTTTTGTGTCGGGGTGGGACCAGAACTGCCTTTTTATAGTGACACAACTCGATTCTGTCTTCTTTTAAGGGGCACGCGCACACACACACACACACACACACACACACACACACACACACACTTCTTTCCCTGTCGTTCAGGCTTTGGGGAAAATAACGAAGTCTGTCCCGAAGGGTCCTTCCTTTCCCTGGTCGACTCTGAATTGATGTTTAATTTCATGAGACCCAGAAATGGAGAGCAATGCGTTTGCTGGGTCACTGGTGGTCGTCTAGAGCGGGTGGGGAATGTCCTTACACTTGGTCGGAATTTTATACAGTTTCTGCCCTCTAGGCCTTCCTATATACACTCTTGTCTGCTTTTTAAATCATAAAGCAGATTGCAAACTGAATTTGACTAAAACGTCCAGAAATAAATCAAGGCGAGACACGAAAGCTGAGAGCAGAGCTGGGGGTAAGGAGAGGAGCAGCTGAACCACATGGGCTCATTTCTCCCTCCCGCCGCCCAGACTTGCCTTAAATAGAGCCCGGTCCGCAGGCTCTCTAATGAGTGGTGGCCAGGGGGCTGCCTCGCCTTGGAGGCCTGCTAGTACCTTTGCCCACTTCATTCCCTCTCCTTAATTAGGAGCTTTCAAGGGCGGTTGCCCACGGTTTCTGACCAACAGCATTAGCGTCATCAGAATGAAATGCCTGATCCTGGGCCTCTTTCCCGGAGAACTGATTGATTCCATGGGGGCTGCATTGGGTCTGTGGCTTCTACCTCAGTCTGCATCTGTAGGATGAAGGGGGCTGCCTCCATGAGAAGCTGGGGAGGATGGGAGGGAGGGCGGGCTTGAAATCTCCATTCCCCAAGGCCTCATTTCCTAGGACTGACTTTATGTGCCGCAGTGATAAGGCAGGGGGATAGACTAGACCTGTTTTTCCTGAGTTTCACAGTTTGACTGAGATCCATAGCAAAAAAAAATGCACACAGGCACACAGACAACAAAATTTTCACAAGACAATATTTATCCCTCGCACTTACTAATCCCTTCTACTGCCCATTGTGTTTTATTTCGTTTTTTGAATACAAATCTCCACCCACTGAATGGACTCCACACACTGAGGAGAGATGGACCCAGGGTTTGAAAAACACTCGCTAAGACGCCCTTTTATTTTTTCCCAGCCCTGTAATTCAATATAGAGCGGTTTTGAATTGAGGCGAAGCCTGGTGAGTTCGAGGTACAGAATAAAGGAATTCGATCAGCTCTGGCCTGTTGTGTTTTGAAATCTCTCTGTGTGTTCATTCCCTGCACCCCAGAGGACTCCATTATCTTTGCTCAAAGAGCAACACTGGGCCGGCGGTTTCCTGCTTCTCTTTGATCCCTGCAGCCCGCTCAGCCCTTCCCCCAAGCCCTCCCTGAGACCCTGGCTGAGGCTGTTCAGACTCTGGGGGTTTGCTGGGCGGGGAGCCCCTGAGCTTTCACTGTGCCCTAGGCCGTTCCCTGACTCTGACCTGCTCCACCACCA
>NW_006298634.1:47020-52579 GCF_000327345.1 Myotis davidii
TTGTTCTTCTCTCATTGTTCTTCTCTCATTGTTCTTCTCTTATTGTTCTCTTATCTCGCACAGGCTTTATCAGTTTGTTCCTGGGATAATTTTTAGTTTGTTGCTAAATGACAAAAGTGAGTGAGGACTGTATTTTAGGAATAAGTGCTCATTCATCAGCCTGGGATCTAATCTGGGACGATAGTATTCACCTTAAGTACTACTAGAGGTACTTTATAAATAAGACTTTTTAAAACAGCTAAAAAGACAATGCATCTTAAACCACAAGCTATATTTTTTTTTAAAAAAAAAAAGGCATATGTCATCAACATCAAGGATACAGCATTTTAGGTTCAAATTTTAATTGTGGTCAGAATAGTCAACAACAACAACAACAAGTAAGAAAAAGAATAGTTAACAACATTTACTGAGCACCTCTTAAGATAACACAAAGCCAGATATGTAAAACACATTTCCTGACCTCAAGGCACCTAAACCTTCAGAAGGGAGGTAAGAAATGCATATAAACCTTGTAAAACAGATTTTAGTAAGTGATTTGGACACAGGACATTAGAAAACCAAATCAAATTCCTTTTCAGAACTCATAAGTGTGAAAAGAGAGAAATCATCCATTCCTGTTCTTTCTGAGATATGAAGTTGCAAATTTCTCCATTCACCATTTTATTGAATGCATGATGGATGGAAGGAAGGAAGGAAGGAAGGAAGAAGGAGGGAGGGAAGGAGGGAAGGAGGGAAGGAAGGAGGGAGGGAAGGAAGGAGGGAAGGAAGGAGGGAGGGAAGGAAGGAGGGAAGGAAGGAGGGAGGGAAGGAAGGAGGGAAGGAAGGAGGGAGGGAAGGAAGGAGGGAAGGAAGGAGGGAGGGAAGGAAGGAGGGAAGGAAGGAGGGAGGGAAGGAAGGAGGGAAGGAAGGAGGGAGGGAAGGAAGGAGGGAAGGAAGGAGGGAGGGAAGGAAGGAGGGAAGGAAGGAGGGAGGGAAGGAAGGAGGGAAGGAAGGAGGGAGGGAAGGAAGGAGGGAAGGAAGGAGGGAGGGAAGGAAGGAGGGAAGGAAGGAAGGAAAGAAGGAAGGAAGGGAGGGAGGGAGGAATCCTGTGGGCCTACTTTGTGCCATGTGCGGTAAGGATGATGGAGTGGCCTTCCTGTTGATCTTTCTTTGGCTTCTTCATGTGCTTCCCAAACGAACTGGCTGCCTAAGAATTGGACTGAAAAGGAACACAGCCCTGCGCTAGGTTGGATAGAGACTGGAATGCAAGAGCGTGTAAATAAGGCCATTAGGACTCATGTCTTTCCTTCCCCTCTGTCTAGAGCAGTGATACAAAGTGAGCCATGTATGTAATTATAAATATTATAGGAGCTGCATTTTTTAAATAAAGAACAGATAAAACTTATTTGAACAATACATTTGAACCCAATAGGTCCAAAATATTATGACAGGTAATCAATATAAAAAATATTAAGGTATTTCACTTTTTTCTTTTGGACTATTGTTTTCAAACTCTGGCATGTATTTTTCACACATAGCACATCTCAGTGTGTGACTAGTCATATTTAAGAGTTCAATGACCACAAGTCACTAGTGGCTACTGTATTAGACAACACAGGTCTAGATAAGCAGACTTGTACAAAAACCTAGATAATGAATGCATTTCTCTAACATTTAAATGAAGGAACTCTTGCCCTAGCCAGTTTGACTCAGTGGATAGAGGATCAGCCCGCAGACTGAAGGATCCCAGGTTTGATTCCAGTCAGGGGGCACATACTAGGTCCTCTGCCCTCGTCAGGCACATGTAGGAATCAACCAATCAATGTGTCTCTCTCACATCAATGTTTCTCTCTCTGTGTCTCTCCCCCCTCCCTTCCACTCTCTCTAAAAAAACATAAATAAACAACATTCAATAAATAAGTGAAGGGACTCTTAATTCATTGGAGGGAAAAGTCTCAAAATTCTTTTTCTGGGCACATTATTGGATAAATAGGAGTTTCCACCTCTCAGGGTTCACTTCTTTCTCTTCTTCTAGCCTCTCAGACCTGGGGAAATGAGAGAGAACTGGGATGGAGTCTCCCCTATTTCAGTGCTCCAGAACTAGCATCTGCTCCAAGGAAAACAAAGGTGACCCCTACAGTCCTTACATTAGTGTCACACCTTGCAGTTGATAAATGCTTTCACGTGCAATATCTCATTTAACCAGTTTAATCAGACCTTGCATAGTTAGTGAAAGTATTCTTATCCTCGTTTTATAAATGAATGACAGGGGACTCAGGGAGAGTAAATGATTTGCTCAAAGTATCCAAAGGTTTAAAAGTCAGTGTAGTATGTGTCCCACTAAATCGTTCGTTCCTGTTCTGTCTGGTGAAAGGAAGTAAAGAATATATTTTCAGAAGTATGGATTTATTTTCTTCTTTGGCAACACTCCAAGTCTCCCTCCCACTCAAAAAAAAAAAGCCAAAACTGGTAATCAATTTCAAAAGTAATATACAAATAACTACTTGATCATTGAGATTTTAACTGGGTTTTTTGTGGCATTTAAAAGTGGATATTGCCCTGGCCGGCTTGGCTCAGTGGATAGAGCATCGGCCTGCAGACTGAAAGGTCCCAGGTTCGATTCCGGTCAAGGGCATGTACCTTAGTTGCGGGCACATCCCCAGTAGGGAGTGTGCAGGAGGCAGCTGATCGATGTTTCTAACTCTCTATCCCTCTCCCTTCCTCTCTGTAAAAAATCAATAAAATATATTTTTAAAAAAATAAAAAATAAAAGTGGATATTGTCTAGTTTAGCAATTTAGAACATCTACTATTGCTAGCATGTTAAGGCGTTACAAAGACAATGCTTTGGCCTGGTCCCTGAAATGTGTTGCAGTCATTTTTGTCTCGGAAAACAAACAAAAGTGGATCAGCAGCATGTTTGTTATATAAGGTGCTGGCCCAGTCCCAGCCCCTAGGACGTTGGCTCACTTACCAACAATGCCTCCCTTTCAGGCCACGCCAGCTGTTAATGAGAAGATCACCGTTGTCTGGAAGGAAACTGCTCTAGCCAGCAGGATGTCACTTCACTCTTCACTACGGCCATGAGGGGAATTACAGTACTTCTATCCCCTTTGGACCCATCCCCCTTCTGACACCGTGTGAAAAAGACGGGGACAGGCTTCAAAGACAGAGAGCTCACTCCTCGAGAATCAGAATTCTGTCTTTGAAAAAAAGTTCCCTAGAATAAAGACATGTAATATGTTTACCACCCTCAACTTTAGAAAACAATGGACTCAGAGCCATAGTCACATTGCTCTGTTTTTTATTTTTTGTTGTTGTTGTTTTGGTTTTTTTAAATGTATTTTATTTTTTTTACAGAGAGGAAGAGAGAGGGATAGAGAGTTAGAAACATCGATGAGAGAGAAACATCGATCAGCTGCCTCCTGCACACTCCCCACTGGGGATGTGCCCGGAACCAAGGTACATGCCCTTGACCGGAATCGAACCCAGGACCCTTGAGTCCGCAGGCCGATGCTCTATCCACTGAGCCAAACCAGTTAGGGCCACATTGCTCTGTTTTGACTGCACATGTTTTTTTTTCTATTCTACCCAACTATGTCCCTATTTTTATCTTTTGCATTCGACTCTGGAGCCATTTCGCTTCCTGGTTAGACCACCAATTGTAGCCATTCAGTGTGTGTGTGTGTGTGTGTATATATATAGTTTTATTGATTTCAGAGAGGAAGAGAGAGATAGAAACATCAACAATGAGAGAGAATCATCAATCAGCTGCCTCCTGCATACCTCCCACTGGGGATGGAGCCTGCAACCCAGGCACATGCCCTGACCTGGAATCAAACTGTGACCTCATGTTTCATAGGTCGACGCTCACCCACTGAGCACAATGGGTGGGCAGCCATTCAGCATTCGATTATTTTTGTTGTAGTTCTTTTTTATTTTAGACCTATTTTCTTAGTCCTTGGTTACGCCTTCTCTCAACCTTTGGCAAATCATAATGAAATAAGTTTAGGTAGCTGTGGAGAGCAAGAGTCATCATAGATACTGGGGTGATGTAGGAGCATCTTTAAACATCATTTGGATAGCCTTCAAAATGTGAACGAAATGGTAAGATCCAGCTTGGAGTCAGTGCTCTAGCTCATCTCATTCACAGTTTTCTTACAGCTGACACAGATGTCCAGAATGGTGACTCGTTGACTGAAGTGCTGAGTAGTGACTTCTATGCCCTACTTATATGCCACATACTCTGATTGCCTTAGCAGCAGGCGAATGCTGGAAACACAAAAGGAAGAAGACACCATGGCCCACTGAACCATTGTCATTGTCTAGTTTATCACTGAGTTCTAACTCTTCCTTCCTCTATAGGAAATGGGCAGTACAAAATAACATAAACTTGCAGAAAAATATTAAGCAGCATTTTTCAAGTGGAGGTAAAAGGCACAAATAAAGGAATTTATCATCCGTTCCTGCCTCCCCAATAATTCCCTTTACAAATCCTACTCTGAACCTAGTAACCACTCAGTAGGGCAAATTTACTTGACCTGCTGGGAAGACAAGTGGTCTATGAGCTATCTTTCTTTAGACATTATTTAAAATAAATGTTTAGCCTAATAATTTAGTAGCAATTCAGAAAAGTAGATGTGGTTCATTAGCAGTTTAGGATTAAGGTTACTAAACACAGTCTGATTCAAAGGAACAGGTATTGGGGCAAACACACATTTATTCTCTCATCTGCACAAATTTGTGCACGTGAGAGAACAGACATTTATGGCAGATTACATTTTTTTTTTCGTGTAAATTCTACTAAACACTAAAAGTACCTCAATGAATCCACATCCTGCTAGGATACTTCACTGGTAAGATTCTATCCTCTTCTCTGTATCCTACATTTAAGTGATTTCTCTTTCTAGGCTACCCCATAACTTCTTTGTTGGTTAAAAGATATATTAGCATTGGCCCAACTGGTGTGGCTCAGTGTTTGAGCATTGACCTATGAACCAGGAGGTCACGGTTCAATTCCCAGTCAGGGCACATGCCCAGGTTGTGGGCTCAATCCCTGGTTGAGGGTGTGCAGGGAGCAACCAATTATTCTTTCTCATCATTGATGTTTCTATCTGTCTTTCCCTCTCCTTTCCTCTCTGAAATCAATAAAAATATATATTTTCTAAAAAGATGCATTAACATTAAAAACATCACTTTACACAGCTGGAGAACTGGCCCACCTGACCCAAGTGTTCTGTCTTTCTCAATCCCCAGGTTCCCAAAAGTATGTGTTCTATCTTTTCAACAGGCATGTTAAAAGGTAACTTGAAGGTAGCTTACTTGGATTTAAACACAAGAGTAGCTGCAACCATTGGTTTGGTTTGTAAGAAACATAGAAAGTAGCAAGAAAAATGGTCCAATTGTCCACGCAGCCCTTCTGTTAGCTAGGTTTCGGGTCTTGGGTCTGAAAGTGTATACAATGCATTCCCAGGAGCTCTCATGCAGCACTTCTTTTATTGTTTTACTAGCTCACTTCTTGGAATGTTACACACACACACACACACACACACACACACACACACACACACATACATACACA
>NW_006298634.1:52624-71996 GCF_000327345.1 Myotis davidii
TCAGCAAAATTGCACAATGTGACTATGTTGGGACAGGTGCCATAATAGTAATATTCTTACCGGTAAACACTGCTGGGGCTGGTGAGAAGACACCGACTCACTCTTGTTCCAGCTCTTTCATGCCAATATATACAAGGAAAGATGTAGCGCCCTGAGGGAGAGAGAGAGAGAGCTGTTGCTTCATTTTCAATGAGCAGGGTTTAAAGTTACAAGCTAGAGTCAAGTCAGCACACAAATATTTTCCAAGGAATAGTAAAATCCTAGTAAAAGATCTGACGAGGCCATAAATCTTTCATTATCATCATCAGGCAAGTTAGGCATGCCTATTTCACATAAAAATAGGAAACAGAATTCCACCTTCTAAACATATAAACTGTGTTTGTAGAATACATAAGAATCTGATACAAACGTAGAGCAATGTTTCTTAGCCAAATAATACCACAACTTACATTTTTTGTATAAATTGCCTGTTTTGTTCAACAACAGATCATGCAAATTTCACCATGTCAGATAGCTCACTGGTATGCCACATCATTGTTAATGGGTGCATAGCATTCTGTAATGTAGTTATACTATAAGACATGGTTGGTTAATACCTTATGGTTGATTAAGTTCTTTCCAACATTTATAGTTACAAACAATTCTATAATAAACACTTTTCTACATACATTTTTACATATGTTTCTGGTGAAATTTTAGGGTAAATTCTCAGAATTGTGATTAATAGGTGAAAGATAATGATTTATTTTATTTAAGTTTATAAGTAAATAAAATTTAAAATTAACCTGTAGAAAAATACTGCCAATTCATATCTCACCAATGTGCTTTACCTTAATTAGTAAAGTTGTGTGCTTTCTTCACGCTTAATTGATCATTTGTATCTTTTATTTTTTTAACTGCCTTTGCCCTTTTGCCTTTTGATTTGTCTCTTCCTAACTGTATTATAAGACCACTCTTATTATAGAGGTTATTAGAACTTCATCTAAAATATTGCAAACCTATATGCATAACCCATGGACAGAGACAATAGGGTGGTGGTGGCCTGGGGTGCAGGGTAGGGGCGGGCTAGAAGGGGTCACTGGGAGAAAAAAGGGGACATATGTAATACCTTCAACAATAAATATTTTAAAATAGTAAAAATAAAAAATAAATAAATAAAATAAAATATTGCAAACATTTTCCCAAGGTAACCCAGATTTCAGATGTCCCCTGGTTTCAGGGAGGGGTGGCATGGTGTCCACATAGTTGTCTTTGTGTTTATTCCATGGCTTTGTGTTTACCATGATATGTAAATTCCCCATGTCTTTGATGCCCTTAAAAAAGTCTTCTCAAGCAAAAACCTTAGTGACCGCAACTGGAGTTTTCATAGGAAATACAGAGAACAGGTTTTGCAAAACACACCCTCACAGAAAAATCCCTATTGGACATGCCTGTTCTTATTCATTATCAGCTATAACTGGGGCTGAAATAGGGAGTGGTTGGCAAACAATCCAATTCTTCAACTTGTTTTCTCAAATTTGTCTTGATGTTCCACCAAAGGACCCTCTAGTCACCAAAAACTGCCCTCCTTAGAAGATAGTTTAGTGATCATCTTAACTGATTTTGAACATGCCCTTTGGGATATCATGCCCAACTCAAGCACTTTATCAGAGTATTTCTTCTGATCTTTTTATGTTAAATCTTTCATTATCATCATCATGCAAGTTAGGCATGCCTATTTCTCATAAAAATAGGAAACAGAGAGAAGCACAGAACTTATTAAGATTCCCCCACAATTCCACCTTCTAAACATGTAAACTGTGTTTGTAGAATACATAAGAATCTGATAAATATGTAGAGAAATGTTTCTTAGCCAAATAATACCACAATTTACATTTTTTGTATAAATTGCCTGTTTTGTATATATATATATATATAAATACACACACACACACACACCCTATCTAATAAAAGCGAAACATGGTAATTGGCGTACGACTGCTACCCTTCCCATTGGCTAATCAGCAAGATATGCAAATTAACTGACAGCTAAGATGGCGGCCGGCAGGCAGGCAGCTGATGCGAACAGGGAGGCTTGCTTGCTTCAGTGACGGAGCAACATTGTATCAAATACAGACGGTAAACAAAGGCCAGAAACCTGTTTCCAGCAGCCGAGGCCTCAGAGCTAAAGCTGGCCCAGAATTTAAAAAAAAAAAGGAGCTGTTGGGAGCTTCAGTCCCAGCCTGAAAACAGCCCTCAGCCCCTCACCCAGGCTGGCCAGGCACCCCAGTAGGGTGTGTGACCAGCTGCAAACAGCCATCATCCCCTCCCCCAGGCTGGCCAGGCCCCCCGGTGGGGACCCCCGCCCTGATCCAGGACACCCTTCAGGGCAAACCAGCCAGCCCCACCCATGCACCAGGCCTCTACCCTATATAGTAAAAGGGTAATATGCCTCCCAGCACCGGGATCAGTGTGACAGGGGGCAGCGCCCAACCCCCCTGATCGCCCTGCAGCTCTGTGTGTGACAGGGGGAGGGGCCCCAACCCCCCCCCCCATGGGCCCTGCTCTGTGTGTGACGGGGTAGAGCCATAACCTCCCCATCAGCCCTGCCCTGAGTATGACAGTGGCGGCGCCCCAAGGCCCTGATCGGCCCTGCTCTGTGGGTGATAGAGAGCAGCACCCCAACCCCCTGATCCGCCCTTCCCTGAGTGTGACAGGGGGCGGTGCCCCAAGTCCCCTATCGGCCCTACTCTGTGAGTGACAGGGGGGGGCTCCCCAACCCCCTGATGGGCCCTGCTCTCCCGTGACAGGGTATGGAGCCCCAACCCCCATGATGGGCCCTGCTCTGTGCATGACAGGGGAAGGTACCCCAACTCCCCAATTGGCCCTGCTCTGAGCCCGACCAGGGGCTGCACCTAGGGATTGGGCCTGCCCTATGCCACTGGGGAGCAGGCTTAAGCCAGCAGGTCGTTATCTCCCGAGGGGTCCCAGACTGCGAGAGGGCACAGGCCGGGCTGAGGGATCCCCCCTTCCCCTGAGTGCACAAATTTTTGTGCACCGGGCCTCTAGTATATATATAAATTTAATGTCAAAGAAGTTTGCATTTCTTCCTATTATACTGATGGTTTGAGTTTCTAATTGGTATATATTTTTTAAATATTTATTATTTTCTTCTTAGGAAAAACAGGAAGCTAGAGAAGCACACTACACTTTACAGCCCACGTTAATTTATAGTTGGTCCTAACCCTAACTGGCACAGCTGTCAACAGTATGAGCTGTTTAACCAGAACCAAGGTTCACTCCTGATGGAATGTTAATGGACAACACTAGAGGACTGACGGTTTTTCCCTGAGAGAAGCATGCGACAGAAGTTGCTGAGACAGCCATCTTCCCAAGCAGCCCCTCCTTTTCCATTTGGGAGGATGTGCCTGACGTAGCTGGTCAGCACTTAGAAGAGGTGCTTCCTCTCCCTGTAAAACCACCACCCTTACCCAAAGCACCTGGGCTCCCTAAGCTCTCACAGCCCTGACCCAAAATATTAACTAAGATCCTCACCCCTAGTAAATTTGGAAGCAGGGCCCATAAACACCACCAACTTACATCTATGCACTTATAACCACAACTGGATATGGGGAGACAGGCCTTTTAGTCACCTTAGCCAGATCTTAAGATTAATTAAAAATGACATAAAGTGCTTTTAGGTCCTTAGAGATATTCATGATGTAAATAAGTGGTTTATGGTCAAGAATGACAAATAGATAAGTAAAAATAGCTCTAGCTAGATGGCCTTATGGCTCGGAGATGGACAGAAAGGACATTCCTCCCTATTATATTCTTAGTCATTTTATTCATGACTATTTTTAAAGATTTATTTATGTAAGGGAGAGAGAGAGAGAGAGAGAGAGAGAGACATCGACTTGTTGTTCCATATCCTGATGATGCTGTAGCCAACTGAGCTATTGGGAGGCCAGGGCCTCATGCCTATTTTTATATGGAATCCACAGACTTAAGGTCACACTCTGAGGCTGAAGCTGTCTTTCTTTTTTTTTTTTCATGATTCGAAGTTTTTTAATTCAGTAAAATGTGACTGCTTTAGTTTTCTTTTATATTTAAACTAGAGGCCCAGTGCACGGATTTGTGCACGGGTGGGGGGTGGGATACCTCAGCCCGGCCTGCGCCCTCTCGCAGTCCAGGACCCCAGGGATCGGGCCTAAGCCAGCAGTCAGACATCCCTCTCTCGCAATCCAGGGCTCTCACAGTCGTTACCCCTCGCTCCTTACCACCTGCCTGCAACAGAGGCAGAGGCGGGAGAGGCTCCTGCCACCACTGCTGCACTCACCAGCCGTGAGCCCGGCTTATGGCTGAGCAGCGCACCCCTAGTACAGCATTACAATTCCTCTCCTCTCCTCCCACATTGAGGCTGATACTCTCAAATGACCCTAGTTCTAGCATAACTTTCTTCAGTTTAACCAGTAGCTTTTGTACTATTCTGCACCTAGCTCTATAATTTTAAGTGTCAAATTCAAAGAAACCTAGAGAAAGTCATGTCAGATGACTTCCCCTCCTCAGAAAATTTTTAAAGGGACTTTTGAAACTTTCCCCCAAAGGTAGAAAAATCAACATCCAAAAAGATACTAGTCCAAGGGAAAGGGATTGCTTCCACCTCATGACTACAACTGTTATTTAGGTTCCTAGTGCCCAAAATTAAATGGGCTGAAGTTCAGGGAAGGCAGGATAAAGACATAGGAATTAACTGAAATATCTGTAGAGGGAGCAGAACAAGCAGCAAATATTTCAAAGGAAAAATATGAGTCCGGCCGCAGTGGCTCAGTGGATGAGTATAGACCTATGAACCTGGAGGTCATGGTTCGATTCCCGGTCAGGGCACATGCCCGGGTTGTGGGCTCAATCTCCAGTGTGGGGCATGCAGGAGGCAGCCAACCAATGATTCTCTCTCATCATTGATGTTTCTATTTCTCTATCTCCCTTCTCTGAAATCAATAAAAAAAAATAAAAATAAAAATATAGATTAGGTAGGAGAAGGAGTTCAAGTCAGAAAGTATAAGGGAAAATAATAAGGGAATCATACACTTGGAAAGGCCCACGTAAATGGTTCATCCATTGGTTTCTAATCCTGGTTGAGCTTTTAAAAAAATGCCAATGACCAGGTCTTAACCCAAGGGAATCTGATTTAGCTTGTCTGCTATGGCCAAGGGGTAATATTTTTTAAAGTTCCTCAGATGCTTTTACTATAGACTCAGAATCAAAAACAACTGATATAATCCTTCTCTTTCATTTTGCTGATGAAGTTAACACAAGAGGTAAAGTCACCGGGGTGGATTGGTAGGGGACACACTGAGAATAGCCAAGATTCCCCAACACTTAATGTAGTTCTCTTTCGGTTAAGACATACTTAATTAAAAAATAATTACTTCTGTAAAGTTGAGGAGACAAATCCTATAAAGTCCAAAGAAACTGTGATTCATTACAGAAGTAATGATCAAGGAAATCAGTAGATTCAGAAGAACCCCCTCACTTAAATGACCACTATGGGTGAGATTCACTAAAGCAACCACAAACCGTGCATGGCATCACTTCAAAACAGATATAGTGAGAAGTGTTGTAAAGCAAAAAAATAAAAATAAAATCCAATTGCCAGGCAAAGGCAGGCTCTGTACAGGAAATAACTTGGCTGAACAAACAGAACTAAGAACTCGTCAAGACAAGCTAAGGCAAGATTACATAAACATGAGATTTATTTCTAAATCAGACAAAGCTGGACTATATGGCAACTCTATTTATTTGTAATTGCCTATGTGTACATAAATTTTATGCTGGTAATAAGGATGTATTTACAGATTTCTGTAAGTTTTATCCCTGAGAAAGAGAAATAAAAGGAGACTCCCAGGTTTGCGGGAATTGAAAATATAAATTACATTGGTGCTAAAGGTTCAATTTTTCTCGGATTTAATCTTGCAAATTTAGAATGTTTAAAAAGTTAAGTGGGGGATGACAATGAGGAAAGTCAATGGAGAAGGTCGATTAATATTTATTGGCAGAGAAGCACGGGAAAAGGAAGAATTTGTTGTTTTGTTTTGTTTTTCCACAATAGCTCCAACCTCTTCATCCTCCCTCCAGATGGTCTTAAAGATTCAAGACTCAAAGAAATAGTCTTATCAAGGATAATAACTGCTTGCCGTATTATCTGGCTTTTTCATGTAGTCATCATTTTAGACTATTTCTCAGCTTCTTTAAATATATAATCTTTCAGTCCATACTCATCCTGTCCCAGTGTATGAGCCTGAGCAAATAACAAGTAACACAACTCTCTGAATAAAGTCTCATAGACATTTTTAGAATACTTATCTCAATTTCCAGCTTTTATATACACACATGCACATAAAATTCCATTTTTCATTTCAAGTTGAGTTTTGTGCCTAAGGACACATGATAAAAGGCCCCAAATGGTGTTACTATCAGGAAATTCTTTTAAAATGTGGCTATAGTGCAGGAAGAATAACAGGGGCAGACCTGCCATAGGGTTCCTATCATGTGCCCTAAACTGGTGTTAACATGAACATCTAGGTATCACAAATAGGAAAATGAAATGCTAAATACTGCCAAGTAAGGACTATTAGCAAACAGATTATACTCATCACAGACAAGTTGTAACCTTCATTTTCACCAGGTTAGAGTAACTTCTAGTCATTTCAAAGGCCGATTGGTCAATGTTTAGGCGGTGAAGACCCTTTCCATATCTAGCTCCTTCAGGAGTCAAGCCCAAGTGATGTGAAAGGAAGAGGAAGTGAATCTTCAACCCATCTCAACTGTCTCCTCTTAGTAGCTTTGGTAGATATTCTGACAATTTGGATGAAGGACAAGTAATGACTTGAGCCTCAGAAATTGCCTGTAGATATTATTCACCCAGATTCTAATTGTGGAAAACTGAGTTGGTTGGAATATTCAAATCACTGTATTTTATGTTATTGAACAAACTCAGATCTCAGAGCTACAGTCCCATTTTAGATCCAATTTATATGTCAGCCACATAGAAATGCTTCACCCAAATGTGACTTCCCATCATCTTAAGGGTAAGCCCATGAGAAGATACAAGTTCGGAAGACTTTCTAGCTCCCTATATCTACCATCTACTCTCAGAAGGCACAGCGGTATCTAATAATGAGTTGCAAGCCCTCTTTGGTTTTCCTTTATGGGACCCTTAGCAATTACTAAACTTCTCTCAGCCAATTTTATATCTTTAAAATAAGTATATCCATCTCTGCCTTGTATAGTTATTTTCCAGATCAGTGATAAAGTAGGCAAAGAGCCATGACATATTTGAAGCACTCTACCATCAAGTATTAGTCATTGTATTAATATTTTCATCTATGTTCTCTGTATTCAGAGTCTCTGGGGAAAAATTCAAAGAGGTGTCATAGTCCTGGCCAGGTAACTCAGTTGGTTAGAGCCCGGTACACCAAGGTTTAGGGTTCAATCCCCAGTTATGGCACATACAAGAAGCAACCAATGAATGCATGGATAGGTGGGACAGCAGATCTCTCCCCCGCCCCCCCCCCTCTCCCCATCTCTCCCTCTCCTTCTCCTTCTCCATCCCTCCCTCCCTTTTTCCTCCCTCCCCCAAGTTGAGAACCACTGTTGAATGCCAATTATTTAGTACAGCTTGCAATAAATATTTGTTGGACTGAATTAATGAAATGAATTAATACATGTAAAGGTCTTTAAACAGTACATGTGCATAGGAAGCCCTCAGAGTTAGCAGGGTTAGATTTTTTTAATACTATTTTCAGACAAGACTACACCATATAAAACTATGTCCACATAACTGGGATCATATTATGTGTACTTCACTGCAATTTGAAAATTTTCACTAAGAATATATCTTGGACAGCTTTTTATGTCACCACACATAGATTAGTGCTATTTCAATCTTTTTTTTTTTTACAAAGTTATAGTATTTTACTATATGGGATATGTCCTATTATTTCAAGCCATTTATTCAATTCACTATTGATGAATACTTAGGTTAATTCCAACTCATTGCTATTATAAATAATGCTACAAGGAAGTTTTGCCATCAAGAATTTTTAACAAAGTAATGACACAATCAGAGTTATGCAATGTGTTACATTCTGATTTTTAAAAAAGATTCTGATTCAGAATTATTCAGAGAAATAGAACCAATAAGAAACAGATAGATGATAGATAGATAGATAGATAGATAGATAGATAGATAGATAGATAGATAGATATAGATAGATAGATATTTTACATAATTGACTTGTATGGTTATGGAGGCTGGCAAGCCCAAAATCAGCTGGGTAGGCCAATATGCTACAGACTTAGAGGAAAGATGAGGCTGGCTTCAGTTCAAGTCTGAAAGCCACCTGCTGCAGAATTCTCTCTTGTTTAGAGGAGGTCTTTGTTCTATTCAGACCTTCAACTGATTAGATGAGGCTCACCCATATTACAGAGGGCAATCTGCTTTACTCAGAGTTCACCAATTTAAATGTGATTTCATTCAAAGTAAATGAATGAATGAATAACTAACTAACTAAATAAATAAATATTAATTCTCAAACACCCTGACAGAAACATCCAGAATAATGTCCGGCCACATATCTGAGCATCATGATCCAGCCAAGTTAACTCATAAAATTCGTCATGAACAGTTTTTTTGTCAACTGCATAGAATCCTATCACTGACAACACATAAGGAGAGGCTGTCCAACTCCCTTGGAGGAAAACTGTAGAGGTGCTGACTGGGAGGCTGGACTGGATGACCTCTGTACTTATTTGGGATTCTGTGTCTGAACTGTGGCACTGCCTCCTGGGAAGAGCGACACATGCCTTCTTTCTCCCTCCAATTACAGCTGTAGAACAGTATATTCTTGTGGTTTATGTATCTACTGTTTAGAAGTCATCTGTCTTCTTGGGGCTGTCAGGCAGTCAACTGCCACGTCCTGATGTTATTGCTGTGTCTGCTGCGAGCAGCTAATAATGGACGTGAAAGCCCTTTTGTAATTGTTAATGCCAAGGAGATGTGTAGCTCTGGTCTTCTGTGGGCTAGATAAACCCAGATAACCCACCTTATTATAACCATGTCTAAAATTAACATAAATAAATAATGAGTAAGAGCCTGAGTAGTTTCTTCATGTTTGAAAAGTACTGAAATGACTTAATGCATGAATCTTGTAACATCTACTTATATCCATAGAAACTAGGGTTTATTCTATTTTCCCATCTGGGTTCTAGAGATGGGAGATGGCTGGATATAGGAATGTGGCATCGGTGTGGTGTTGTCCTACATTGCCTGTCATTTCTGCCTAAATTATCTGTAGAACAAGGAGCCAAATATATAAGTAAATATCACAAATAATAACAATTCTCCAGTCTCAATTATTACTTCCCTACTCACACACTGAAGAATTAATACAGTCTTTCTGCCTTGCTGCCTATTAATAGGTTCCTTTACTTTCAAACTCACATTCATGTTCATGAAATAAGGTTAGAAATGCAGGCAAGAGAAGACATCTACTGCTTAAAAATGTACCACTATTTATTTTTAGCTACCACTCTTCCCCACCTAAGTATTAAAATACATAATGATCAGGAGCTAAGCATATTTCATAATCTGCTCTCATTCTCTCACTTCACCAGGCCCATCATCAACCTTCCCATTAACTCTATATCTTTCAGATCTTCCTAAATTAACACGTACTCTAAATTACTATTCGAATTAAACCCTAGTTTTAAATCTGCATTCTCTCTGTTCTAGTCTGGAAAGCCTGTGAACTTTGCTGTCTCGTCTCCATTTCTGCCTCACTCCAGAATCTGGCTCAATGCCTGGACCTCCTCGAATCCAACTGCTGGCAAGCAAATTGTGTACCCTTCAGCTCTCTCACGTCTGCGTATTAAAAATAGCTAATAGGACTTATCAAACTAAAGGCCAGCTCCTGTGCCCCAGGGCTAGGAAAGTGGAGAAGGGCGGTATAGGAAGGAGAGCATCGATATTCAGCAATAAGTCCCTAAATGTCATATTGATGTTGAATTTGTCCCTGCTATGTCCATCAGGAAACATATCTGCAAGTGATTCTATGCGGAATTATGCTTTTTTAACTGATCTTTCTGGGGAGGTACATTTTCTTAACTGTCTGGGATGGCTAGTGTGGCCCTGTCACTTTTATTTACGGATCACCCTGTTTAGACTATTATTATAATAATGACCCTATTTTCAAAAACGGTTTCAAGTCAAACTGTCTTCTGCCTTAGCATTCTGAAATGACCCCTTTAACACCTTCATTCCTTCACTGAAGAGTCATTATGAGGCCCTGGCTGGTGTTGCTCAGTGGTTAGAGTATCCACCCAGACACGGAAGGGTCTCGGGTTTGACTCCCAGTCTCGGGCACATACCTAGGTTGCAGGTGCAATTCCAGGCCAAGCATGTGTAGGAGAAAATCAACTGATTTCTCTCTTTCTCTCTCTCTCTCTCTCTCTCTCTCTCTCTCTCTCTCTCTCTCTTCCTCACTCCCTTCCACTCTGTCTAAATATCAATGGGAAAAATATCCTCAGGTGAAGATTAAATAAATAAACAAATGAACGAATGAATGAATCATTATGGAATACCTTCTATGGTGAGCAGGGCTGCCATGTTCACCAACTCCATTATTTTCTCTGGAGTAAGTTGGGGGGCAGGGGAAGCATATCTGGGAAGTTGTATATTTACCAAAGGAGATAAAAAAAAAAGTTGTCACCTAGCCCGGGCCCTCCGGGAGTAATCAATAAACACTTTTCAAAATGAGTAGCTCATTGTGCATTCACTGTGTCGGTCTCTCATACCTGCTGGTTATTCGTTAATGAATAACCCAGGTTCATGTGTGTTGGCCTCTGTCTGGTGGCTTTCTCAATGTCCAGATTCTCTCTAGCCCTGCATGAAAGTGCTCTGAGTAATCAGCGTAAGCCCAAAACAGGCAGAGCTTCGAAACCAACTGTGGACCAGGCAATAAAAATGCTGACTTTCATATAAAGTCCCTGTCTTTTAAAATGTTGATAACTCTTATCAACCAATGGAATAAAGTCCAGCCCTGCACCCAATGCAGCTGATGACATGACCTTCATAAATGACAAAGAGTCAAGCTTGGTTATCATAACCATTCCATCTAGTTTTTTAACCAAGCAATAACAGAAAAATTGCTTGTCCAGGAAGATGATAAAGTCTGATTGTGAGAGGTTTATTTATTATCATTTGTAAAAATGTTCTTTCGGTCAGAAAACTTGTTTCCTAATAGTAACTGACCTTAGTCATAATTCTTTTGCACCTCTGTCAAACATTTCTAAGACTTGACAAAACTACTTATGTTAGCTGGATCAAAACACCTTGTGATTCAGGTAGAAAAAAATTCTTCAAGCAAAGGAATTTATATAACAGTGCCTTTTACCATCCATTAAGCAGCTTTTTATGTTGGGCCAACTTGTAATGTGTATTAATGTCAGCTTGTAAGAGGAAACCCGCAGTCGGCATTTTCGCTGGTTTTTAATAAGAAATCCCTATTTCAAATTACCTTCATTCAATACCTAGGCTGTGCTGAGCGCCGGAAGGAGGTACAAAGATGAACAAGACATTCTCTGGGCTCTCTCTGTGCATATAGTCTGGTGCCTGAGACCCAGGTCTACTCCAAAGGCAAACTCACAAGGGCTATCACCCAGGATGAAAGGGAGAGCTTGGAGAATATGAGAAGATTAACTCCAACTGGGGGATTTGCAAGTGTGTATAGTGACCACGTGGGGATGTCAGGGGAATGGGAAAACGAGGGGATTAAGGAATGAAGAGAGACTTGAGAAATTTAAGAGTGGAAGTCTGGTTGTGGAATTTGAACTTAATCTATGTAAATCCTGGGATTTGGAGGTAATATGCTCAGATGGGTGTTTCCTGAGCGTGGGCTCATGCATTCCTCCTGTTCCATACAGGGTGCAATCTGGAATGTATTACTTCAGGTCTACAAAAACCTGCCCTAACCTTCCTTCTTGCTGATCTTCTTGCCCTTTCCGTTCCTATCTGAGGGCTCCATTAATGATAAGAGAGAATCGTCGATCGGCTGCCTACGGCATGTCCCCTACTGGGGATCAAGCCCACAACCTGGGCATGTGCCCTGACAGGGAATCAAACCATGACCTCCTGGTTCATAGGTCGACACTTAACCACTGAGCCACACCAGCTGGGCAGTATGTGCTCTTTAAGGGTAGGGTCTGAAAGGGGCATTTCATAAGTGTAATCATCCAGATGCACAGAAACGATGGAAGGGCTTGTGTAAAGCAAAGATAAACCTTTTACCAAAGAAGTTACATCCCCGGGGCTTGGCTACCGAATATAACCTGCCTGGTTAGCAATTTATGATCACATAATCCTGTGAGGTTTCTTTCCATAGAAGCTCCCTTGTCATCCACAACCTTCAACCCAAGACAATGACCTGAGAACTTTTGAAAAATATTGATGACCAGGTCCCACCCCAAACCAATTGTATCAATTCTCTGGGGTGGGAACCAGCATCAATATTTTTCTTCCCCCTTGATGATTCTAATGTGCTGTGTGGGGTTAAGAACCACTGGATTAGAGCTACAATCAACCTGGATCCGAACTGCTCAATGAAACATTATCATTATTAATTAATTCAAACTATTAAAGATCCTGAAAAGTAACCATCTGGTTATAGAGGAATGAAAGCTAAAGGTTTAAAATATACTTTTATCTTAAGTATAAGGTCTGTATTGGAAATAAATACAGTTATTCTCGCCACATTTTCTTTTTGTTTCTTAATAAAGCATAACAGTCACTTGACCTGGGGGGGGGGGGCTCTCTCTCTCTATCTCTCTCTCTCTCTCTCTCTCTCTCTCTGTCTGTCTCTCTCTCCAGGAAATGAGTAACTCACCCATTAAGAGACCTTTTACATAAGCCACTTTCTTATCTGCTGGAATTTGAGTGAGTTCTCTCAGCCTCCCAGTTTGATTTCCTGAGTTTACACAATAAAATACACACAATGACCCTCTTACTCTTCTTTTACCAGCTGATTATTTAATACTGATTAGCTTGGAAATGCAAATAGCCCTATCAAATAGCCAGCTACTTGCCTTCACCTGAAGGCAAAGAATTAGGGTGTATTAGGGTGTAAGTCAAAACCATTTTATGAAAAGACAACACAGTCCATCCAAAAGCCCCTAGGAGATCTTCTATTTTTTCAGGATTAATTTTCAGGATATGAAATTCTTTGTACTGACTAACATGATTTTTTTCCCCCTAAATTCCTTAACCTTTTGCTGACCATTAACTGAACATTCAAAGCAAACACAAAACTTTTAGCATTTGTATTTATATCAAAATATGACAAATGCACCCTGGCCAGTGTGGCTCAGTTGGATGGAGCATCGTACCATACACTAATAATTCACAGGTTCCAGTCCCAGTCAGGGCACATACCCAAGTGGTTGGTTTAAACCCCTATTGGTGAAGCAACTGATTGATGGCGCTGTCTCTCCTTCTCCCTTCCTCTCGCTTTAATACCAACTTTTAAAAAATCCTCAGGTGAGGATTAAAAATATAGAGAGAGGGTGTCCAAAAAAATATATACATACACTTTGAATAATTATAAAGACAGTGTCTATTAAAATCCATTTCATTTTCAAAATTGAGCTATCAGCTGTTAAACTGTGTATACATTTTGGGGGATACACTGTATCTATAACAAATACCAGTATAAGAATTTCTTTCTGTAGAGAAACTTCTCTAGCCTATTACAACAGGATCGCTGTTTGTCTTACACTGAGAGTAACAACTTTAGGGCTGTAAAATACTTTCGAGATTACCTAATTCACCCTCTTCAGTTTACAGATAAGCACTGAGGTCTAGCATGCCTTTACTAGGTCAGTATTTGGGCTGGAGGAAGCAGGGTTGGGTTGCTGAATAGTAAATTCTTGGAGGGGTGAAAACTGAGCCGACATTGGCAAGTAGGTGCCAAACCAGCTGGAGTCCCTGAGCTGAAATTCAAGGCTTGAAAAGAAAAGTCAGGGGCTGAGCAGACCCTACAAGAGGATATCAAGACTAGGACTGATTTCTCCAAGCAACAGGAGGAGATGGGGCTGCTGTCAGTCACCCAGCCTAGGCAACACACACCAAGGACTCAGCTGCTAGACACTGCCTGGCCCCTGAAGAGCCAGGTGCTCTGGCCACACTGGACATTCCCTTGTGACGCTGATACAGAGAAGCCATATTAAAATTTCAGTGTGCCCTAGCTGGTTTAGCTCAGTGGCTAGAGCGTCAGTCTGAGGACTGAAGGGTCCCGGTTCAGTTCTGGCCAAGGGCATGTACCTTGGTTGCAGGCTCAATCCCTGGCCCTGGTCGAGGCACGTGTGGTAGGCAACCAATCAATGTGTCCCTCTCACATTGATGTTTCTCTCTCCCTGTCTCTTCCTCCTCGCTTCCACTCTCTCTAAAAAATCAACGGGGAAAAATACTTGGGTGAGGATTAACTAACAAAACAAAAAAATACAAAGAAAAATTAAAATCTCAGCATGTTACCTACCGTTTCAAGAGTTCATGTGCCCAATGCTTCAAAAGGCCAATACTCAAGTTGTTAGAGTTCGGAGTAAGGAAAGGTTTATCGATCAATAAGGCACCAGGCTGAGAAGATAGGGGCCTTAGTGGTTCCTCAAATCCATCTTAAGAGAGCCTAGAATTCAGGCTTCTTTTATGTAAAGAGAAGGGAGAGTGGGCGGGGCAAGCAGTGATTGACTATCACAGACATCTGGGTGCCAACAGCGATCCAGGGAAGATCACAACATTTCTAAATCTCTTCATTCCTGGTCAGCCCTTGACCCCTGCTGACTGAGTTTGGTCTTGAAGCTCCTGCAAATCTTTTATAAACAATCATTATTTTGTACATATTTCCCCACCTTCTCTGGAGAGGCACCCCCTAGCAAGAGGCTGTTCTTACAAAAAACAGTCAAGCCTCAAGCAGAATTCCTCTAATGGTTAGCATATCTATAGCAGGAGCTATTTGCCTAAAGTCCACATAAAAAAATATAGAATTAAAATCCAGTCAGAGAGACTGAACATTTCACCTTGTTACAATTAGGATAATTTAGAAATGACACAGACCTGGGGGAGAAATGGAATGCCTGCCACAAGCTATGGAGGTGCCATCCTGTTTCCATTCTCCTTAAAAAACATCTGCTATTATAAATATCTGGCTGGTGGTTGTCAAGGATTGGAGGTGTAGACCAAAAAGGGGTTCTATGAAAGTAACTTCACAGGGTGATCCGAACACAAATTTCTAACTGAGTAGGTCATGGTAAGTAGTCAGGTGCCAGGCATATTTTTCAGAGGACAAAAGGGAGAATCATACCACGTTCCCAGAGCTGACCGAGGCAAAAAAGAAACAGAGCTGTCTACAACCATTAGCCTGGTGCAGCGTTTCAGAATGAACCTTGAACAGTTGTTGACTGAGACTTTTGTACAGTTTCTATATTTAGCCCCATACCAGGAAGTACCCAGCCGGGCATGAGTCTGTGTGGTACAACTAGGAAGAGGCTGGTACGAGAGTTTCAAAAGGATCAGCAGGTGATTCAGAGCCAGAACAATCAAGAGAACAAGTCAGAGCTGTTTATATTACTTTCAGCTACAGGACTTTTCTGTTTGTTTTTTAGAGAGAGAAGAATGGAGAGAGAGAGAGAGAATGAGAAACCAATTTGTTGTTCTACTTATTTATGCACTCACTGGTTGATTCTTGTATGTGTATATGCTCTGACCAGGGACCAAATCCAGTGTTCCACTTATTTATGCATTTTGCTTCTCATATGTGCCCTGACTGGAGATCAACCCAAAACCTTGACCCTAACCAGTTTGGCTCAGTGGATAGAGCATTGGCCTGCGGATTCAAGGGTCCCGGGTTAGATTCCGGCCAAGGGCATGTACCTTGGTTGCGCGCACATACCCAGTAGGGAGTGTACAGGAGGCAGCTGACCGATGTTTCTCTCTCATCGATGTTTCTAATTCTCTATCCCTTTCCCTTCCTCTCTGTAAAAAAATCAATAAAATATATTTAAAAAAAACAAAAACAAAAACCTTGGCATATGGTAGTGGGAGGAAGACACTCTTTTATGACCCTTTCTTCTTTCTTTCCTTTTGATGCAAATTGGCCTCATCCAGCACCCTGACTCACCTGTCTGCTTCTCCCTTGCACGATCACTCAGGACAATAAGGTTCTGACCGCCATCAGATAACCTTAGGAACAAAGCCTGGGGTCTGTTGACCACAGAGACAGCTTCCAGGTCAAACTAGAGATAAAATCTAGACCTCAGCTGTGTTTTAGCGCCATACCGAGCAAAGTGGTGAAACCAGACCAAGGAAATGTCAGGGCTGACATCAGGACCAGATGCTATGAGCCACCCCAAGAGGGCCAGCTCCAGGTTTTTCTAACACCCTGCTGAGAAGGTGTTGAGAGTTAACACCCTTGTCCCTTAATAAATGCCCAAACCTGTAGCAAATTTTTGTAAGTGTATATTTGTGCCAAACTGATGACAATTGCCAGGAAGCAAGATCTCAAATGCTTTGGAAAGTGACAGTTGCAATTTATCTCATGTATTTGGAATTAGGAAGAGAGCGTAAGGAAGATTACATGAAGGTGGGAGAAAGCAAGGTGGGAACTGGACTACAGGATAGTTAACAAGAATAGGTCCTCCCTCGAGGGTGATTGTTTCCAAGGGGTCTGAAAAAGAGGATTGCTCTGGCATTTCAAAGGTGTATTAACCTAGACCAGGGATGGGCAACCTTTTTGTGAGTGCATGCCAAAACCAGCAAAATCTCTGACTCAAAATTCTTCTGCGTGCGAACCCTAATTTTTTGAGAACATGTTATGCCTACTTGATATCTCTTAAGGTGTACGTATGTGAAGAACCTTGAAATAATAAAATTCATTCGAGCGACAAAAACACAGTGTATGATGATGAAAAATACATTTATTTTTAATGTGTACATGTACACTGATAGTCCGACAGAAAACTTTATGACTCCGTTTGATATTATCAGTGGGACTTTTGCTGCTGCATCACTGATGACAGAGATTTTACATCAGGTTTATATTTTGTGACCTTCAGAGATATGCACGAACTACTACTTTCATCCGTCAGGCTACTCCTATTACGAGACTTAACAAAATTCATCACTGAGAGCAAAGATTCACAATTGTAAATGGAAGATTATAAGAGAGGGTTTTGAGTGCCAGCAAAAGTTACTGGCGTGCCATGTTTGGCACGCGTGCCAGGGTTGCCCACCCCTGACCTAGATCCACAAGAACAGTGGACAGGGCTTACTTAAGGCAAAGATAAACCTTTTACCAAAAAAGTTACATGCCTGGGGTGTGACTACCCACCATGACCTGCCCAGTTAGGGAGTTATGATCAGCTCACCCTGTGAGATTTCATTCTGTAAAATCCCTTTCTTATCCAAATCGTTGTGGTCATATGTAGTCTAATATCTTGGCTCTCAAGTATATCAGGAACTCATATGTATTTAGACGCAAACCAGCAACCCTTCGGCACACAGGACAACACCCAACAAACTGAGTTGAGCCACACCAGCCAGGGTGGGGGAGTTTGGAACTCATATGTATTTAATTTAAGTAAGCCAAGCCGAGGGTAAAATTATGGGCAAAGGGAGCCACAAATTGGCATTTCCCCCGATCTCCTCCTTCTATCCTGTGGGAACTCCCAATTTTCTCATATCCCTCCAGAGTTGTTCTAGGAAGGACTAGAGACTATTTTCCACGAGCAAGTTGGTCTGTTCTTGAAACCATTTTTTCCCTCTCCTACTCCAGCTCACTGCGGTTATTAAATATGACGCCAGTCACTTCCAATCTGCTGAGCAGCGACTGTGACACCAGTGTCTACAGAAGTTGCTGCCACTGCTGTGGAACACTCAGATGTGTGTCATTCTGAGGCCGATGTCTAATGTAGAAGGCCACACCTCCTTTATCTGATCTATGAGTAGCCAGATAGCCTCAGTTCAAATTCCAACTTTGCCATCCACTAGGTACATTAATATTGACATACATCCGAGTATTCGTTAGATGGGAATTTTAATAGCCCTCACCTCATAGAATTGTGGTAATGACTAAATAGCAATATAATGCACATAAAACTTTTAGTTAATGTTTATTGAGTGCTTAGTGCACTGTCTTAATCCATTCAGGCTGCTGTAACAGAATATCATAGAGTGGTGGCTTATACTAGTAAATAACACAATTTTATTTCTTGAGGCTAGAAAATCCAAGTTCAAGGTACTGGCAGAGGCCCTTGTGTGTGGAGTGAGCCCCCTTCCTAGTTCATATAGGACAACCTTCTCACTGTGTCTTCAAATGATAGGAGCGGTGTGGGCACTCTCTGGGGTCTCATTTATAAGTGCCTTAGTCCCATGCATGAGGGCTCCACCCTCATGATCGAATCTCTTCCCAGAGGGCCCACCTCCAAATACCATCATTGGATGTTAGGATTTCAACATAGGAATTCTGAGAGGACACAAGCATTCGGTCTATAGGAGCTAAGCAATGAACTAATATTGCTATTATTGGCAAGAAGCATGGGGAAGATGTCACTCTCCATATTCCATGCAATAAGTAGCTCTGCCATTTTTTTAAACATTTTTATTTATTTCAGAGAGGAAGGGAGAGGGAGAGAGAGAAATGTCAATAATGAGAGAGCCACAACCCAGGCATGTACCCTTGACTGGAATCAAACTCGGGACCCTTCACTTCACAGGCCAATGCTTTATCCACTGAACCAAACCAGCTAGGTCTCTAATGTGAACTTCTTTAAAAAAAGCATGTGGACCAAAGGGTCCCGGGTTCGATTCCGGTCAAGGGCACGTACCTCGGTTGCAGGCTCTTCCCCAGCCCGGACCCTGGTCAGGGTGCCTGCAGGAGGCAACCAATCGATGTGTGTCTCTCACATCCATGTTTCTCTCTGTCTCTCCCTCTCTCTTCCACGTTCTCTAAAAATCAATGGAAATCTATCCTCGGGTGAGGATTAACAATAACAACAAAAAGCATTTAGGTAGCGCCAATGTAGCATTTGAATTTCTGTGTAATTCCAACAGAAATGAAGTACCATCTGGCTTGACCAAGCAAAAATGCACTGAGTGCCTAATTGGACTCTGTTAACATGATAGCAATTTTCCACACTGTGTCCTGTAGATGTGTTAGGCCATATATTTTTTGAGTTTTTTTATTTCATTGTTATACATTTCCTCCTTGCTTGATTAAAGAGAGAAATGGGCTTTTGGTGAGCCATCCCAGCATATCCCATATGGCTCTCAGCAAACGGCCGCTGG
>NW_006298634.1:72134-75409 GCF_000327345.1 Myotis davidii
TGCTTAATGGACGGGAGAAGACTCAAATGGACAAACACTGGCAACTCAAACAGAAACTCAGATGACAGCTCAAAGTGGATAATTAGGCTTGGTCGCAGAACAGCCGAAAGCCATCTGCTTAAAGACATGCCTGCAGATTCCAGGGCCAACTTCTCAGAACACTGCTAAGACTCCAATTACTCTCAAGAAGGAGGAGAGTCAAGTAAAGGTGGTAAGAAGAAAGGCTCTCAATTCAGGTCAAAAAACAAATAAACCAAAGTAGGTTGTAATCTTCAACAGAATAAGGAAATACACATTTAGCTCCTGATAGCCTCGGTCTGTGATCGGCAAACTGTGGCTCACGAGCCACATGCGGCTCTTTGGCCCCTTGAGTGTGGCTCTTCCACAAAATTCCATGTGCAGACGCGCATGTACAGTGTGATTGAAACTTCGTGGCCCATGTGCAGAAGTTGGTATTTTGTGGAAGAGCCACCCGCAAGGGACCAAAGAGCCGCATGTGGCTCGTGAGCCGCAGTTTGCCAACCACTGTCCTAGGTCAAATCCTTTTTCACTCCTTTTGTTTTTCCCTTTGGACCCCAAAAGGCTGCTGAGAATTTTTAAGTAACAACGCTGGGCACAATACCAGGAAGAGTAGTGTATTTTCTCCATAAGCTACCTGTAGTGTGGTATGGAGTATAATAAGGTTGAACACAAAGTAGGGCTGAATGTAACCATTGCAGGAGGGATCAGTGAAACCATGTGGTTTCCAAAGATGGATATTAATTGGGCCCATTTAGCAGGCATTCTGACTTGAGTATTGGTTGATTAGGGTGTAGATGACCCAAGTGACACAGAATGAATGACCTACATGGGAACCCAAAGGTAGGGGTTTGACTTGGGCTGATGGTGAGGTATAGATTTGAGTGCATGTTTTTATTTAGAAGGTGATCCCAGGCAGCTCAAGCAAAGAAATGGGGAGCTGAGACAACCATGGAGGAAAGCCAATACGGTGGTTCTCAACCTTCCTAATGCCGCGATCCTTTAATACAGTTCTTCATGTTGTGGTCACCCCCAATTTGTTACAAATTGAACATAATTAAAGCATAGTGATTAATCACAAAAACAATATGTAATTATATATGTGTTTTCCGATGGTCTTAGGCAACCCCTGTGAAAGGGTAATCCGACCCCCAAAGGGGTCGAAACCCACAGGTTGAAAACCGCTGCAATAGAAGGTATGTTGATGAGCAGATTGATTCTGTGGACAATGGGTCAACCCAGTGGGAGATCCTAAAAGATTATGTAGAGTAAGTCTTGGTGTTGTCCCATGTGAAGTGTGAGGAGCTGGGGTGTTTATCTACTGACGGCTGAAGGCTGTTCCTGGGGATATTAATTCACCAGCATTCCTCCTCTTTAGGGGTCCAGCATGCTCCTTCAGTTGGAGAAAGTCTCAGGCAACCAGCCAGTCCTTGGTTCTTACCCATAGAAAACATAGGAACAGTAAATGCTGAGTGAATATGGGCCCTGCACCTACAGCATCTGCTACATGGTTCTTAAGTTTTTTGGTTATCACCATATGGAGAATTTGATTAAAGTTATGGAACCTCTCACTATTGTTTAAAATTACTCATTACTGCTGGCCACAGTGGCTCAGTGGTTGAGCAGCAACCTATCAACCAGGAGGTCACGGTTCGATTCCCAATCAGGGCACATGCCTGAGTTGTAGGCCTGAGGCAGCGAATTGATGATTCTCTCTCATCATTGATTTTTTTCTCTCTCTCTCCATCTCCGCTCATTTCTGAAATCAATAAAAATATATTAAAAATAAATGAAATTACTCATTATCATAAGATTATTATAAAATCAATATATGTAGATTATAAAGAATGTATGCAACGCAGAAAAGTACAATGAAAATGAAAAAATAATCACATTCTTTCATTAATACAGTAGCAAACCTCAATTAAGGCATTTTTCAGATTTTTATGCATGCATATAAGCATAACCAATGGACACTGACAGTAGGGGGGTGAAGGCATGTGCTGGAGGGTGGGAGTGGCCGGGGAAAGGTCAATGGGGGGAAAAGGAAATATAGGTCATACTTTAAACAATAAAGAATTTAAATTTGAAAACAAGACATTTTTCAGTTAAAGGAAGAAGAGTGAAAGATAAACTCTATAAAGGTGATAATGTAAATCTTATTTCTAAACACAATTTAATTTAATATACACTATAAGAAAAGAAACAAGTGAAACGAAAGAAATTATGGAAATTAAAAATCGGGACACAGTTCTTCACTACAGGAGACAATCATTTATAAAAGATTCCTCTTAACTTAACAATTTATGAAAAATACAATGAGATTGGAGTCATGTTTATTTTTTAATAAAATCTTTACAGCTAAGCTGATAGTAATTAACATCCTGCTGAGAAAAGATGTAGGACCTCAGTCAGCACTCCTCTCAATGTTGTTTTTTTACATTATTTTTATTATAGTTTACACATTGTATGATTTTTTTTCACATTTGTTTTTCCAATCAATGGCAAAATTTCTATAGTAACTTAATATCATTTCTTTATTTTAACAGTCATTACTCACCTTTTTTCACCACAATTTCTGTTTCTGAATTCTTTGCTTTAATCTCTTCATTGGTTGAGTTCTCTGAACAAGGAGTTCTTTTAGTGGCCCTTGCATTGCCTAATGTCTTTAATTTATGAAAATATCTACTTGTTCCTTTTATTCTTGAACAATATCTTGTTTGAATCATTATTCTTGGGTTACACTGTATATTAGTTTTGGGCCCCATAGTATTTCCCCTTCTGAGGATTGTTTTAATTATCTAGTGCTGTGTAGCAAATCCCTAGAGATTTTTGCCACTTACAACAAACCTTTGTTATCGTTCGGTTTCTGGGGGTCAGGAATCTGAGAGCAGCTTAGCTGTGAGGCTCTGCTCGGTTATCTCATGAAAACCTGTTCAAGTTATGGGCGAGGGCCGAAGTCATCTCAAGGGCTGACCGAGCCTAGATCTGCTTCCAAGATGGCTCACTCACGTGGTTGTTGGTGAGAGGTTGTTTCTCCCTGGCTGGTGGCAGAAGACTTCAGCACCACATCTCCTTGGACCTTGCATAGCCGCTGGCTTACTGCAGAATGAATGATCCAAGAGCGTGCCATTGCAACCAACACAGACGCTGCAGTACCTTTTGTTTCTTGCAAAAAAACTTTGTTTCCATTTGGTCCAAGGCATGGGAGAGGGCTCTAGGGTGGTTGAAAGTCTGCCTAGTGGTTTCGCAGGGGG